>NC_057796.1:172398450-172631325 GCF_018294505.1 Triticum aestivum
GGTTTAACACCAATATAAATAAAGAATGAGTTCATTACATTACCTTAGGGTGGTGATTTGTTTTCTTATACTAACGGAGCTCATGAGATTTTCTGTTGAGTTTTGTGTCGTGAAGTTTTCAAGGTTTGGGTAAAGATTTGATGGATTATGGAATAAGGAGTGGCAAGAGCCTAAGCTTGGGGATGTTCAAGGCACCCCAAGGTAAAATTGAAGGACAACCAAAAGCCTAAGCTTTACTTGAAGCTATATTTTTATTCACCAAATGATGTGTGTTTTGCTTGGAGCGTCTTGTATTATTTGAGTCTTTGCTTTTTAGTTTACCACAATCATCCTTGCTGTACACACCTTTTGGGAGAGACACACATGAATCGGAATTTATTACAATACTCTATGTGCTTCACTTATATCTTTTGAGCTAGATAATTTTGCTCTAGTGCTTCACTTATATCTTTTTAGAGCACGATGGTGGTTTTATTTTATAGAAATTATTGATCTCTCATGCTTCACTTATATTATTTTGAGAGTCTTTTAGAACAGCATGGTAGTTTTATTTGGCTATAAAATTAGTCCTAATATGATGAACATCCAAGATGGGTATAATAAAAACTATCATATAAAGTGCATCGAATACTATGAGAAGTTTGATACTTGATAATTGTTTTGAGATATAAGATGGTGATATTAGAGTCATGCTAGTTGAGTAGTTGTGAATTTGAGAAATACTTGTTCTAAAGTTTGTGATTCCCGTAGCATGCACGTATGGTGAGCCGTTATGTGATGAAGTCGGATTGTCTTCCTTATGAGTGGCGGTCGGGGACGAGCGATGGTATTTTCCTACCAATCTATCCCCCTAGGAGCATGCTCGTAGTACTTCGTTTCGATAACTAATAGATTTTTGCAATAAGTATGTGAGTTCTTTATGACTAATGTTGAGTCCATGGATTATACGCACTCTCACCCTTCCACCATTGCTAGCCTCTCTAATACCGCGCACCTTTCGCCGGCATCATACACCCACCATATACCTTCCTCAAAACAGCCACCATACCTACCTATTATTGCATTTCCATAGCCATTCCAATATATATTGCCATGCAACTTACCAACGTTCCGTTTATTATGACACGTTCCATCATTGTCATATTGCTTTGCATGATCATGTAGTTGACATCGTATTTGTGGCAAAGACACCTTTATAATAGTTTCATACATGTCACTTTTGATTCATTGCATACCCCGGTACATCGCCGGAGGCATTCACATAGAGTCATATTTTGTTCCAAGTATGAGTTGTAATTTTTGTGTTGTAAGTAAATAAAAGTGTGATGATCATCATTACTAGAGCATTATCCCAAGTGAGGAAAGGATGATGGAGACTATGATTCCCCCACAAGTCGGGATGAGACTCCGGACGAAAAGAAAAAAAAGAAAAAAAGAGGCCATAAAAAAAGAAAAAAAAGGCCCAAATAAAAAAATATAAAAAATGAGAGAAAAAAGAGAGAAGGGACAATGTTACTATCCTTTTACCACACTTGTGCTTCAAAGTAGCACCATGCTCTTCATAATAGAGAGTCTCCTATGTTGTCACTTTCATATACTAGTGGGAATTTTACATTATAGAACTTGGCTTGTATATTCCAACGATGGGCTTCCTCAAAATGCCCTAGGTCCTCGTGAGCAAGTGAGTTGGATGCACACCCACTTAGTTTCTTTTGTTGAGCTTTCATACACTTATAGCTCTAGTGCATCCGTTGCATGGCAATCCCTACTCACTCACATTGATATCTATTGATGGGCATCTCCATAGCCCGTTGATATGCCTAGTTGATGTGAGACTATCTTCTCCTTTTTGTCTTCTCCACAACCACCGTTCTATTCCACATATAGTGCTATGTCCATGGCTCACGCTCATGTATTGCGTGATGATTGAAAAAGTTTGAGAACATCAAAAGTATGAAACAATTGCTTGGCTTGTCATCGGGGTTGTGCATGATTAAATACTTTGTGTGATGAAGATAGAGCATAGCCAGAATATATGATTTTGTAGGGATATCTTTATTTGGCCATGTTATTTTGAGAAGACATGATTGCTTTGTAAGTATGCTTGAAGTATTATTATTTTTATGTCAATATTAAACTTTTATCTTGAATCTTTCGGATCTGAACATTCATGCCACAATAAAGGAAATTACATTGAGAAATATGCTAGGTAGCATTCCACATCAAAAATTCTTTTTTTATCATTTACCTACTCGAGGACGAGCAGGAATTAAGCTTGGGGATGCTTGATACGTCTCCAACGTATTTATAATTTTTGATTGTTCCATGCTATTATATTATCTGTTTTGGATGTTTAATGGGCTTTACTATGCACTTTTATATTATTTTTGGGACTAACCTATTAACCGAAGGCCCAGTGCAAATTGCTGTTTTTTGCCTATTTCAGTGTTTCGTAGAGAAGGAATATCAAACGGAGTCCAAACGGAATGAAACCTTCGGGAGAGTTATTTTTGGAACAAACGCAATTCAGGAGACTTGGAGTGGAGGTCAAGAAAGAACCGAGGAGGCCACGAGGTAGGAGGGCGCGCCCAGTGGGGGTAGGCGCGCCCCCACCCTCGTGGGCCCCTCGTGGCTCCACCTACCTACATCTTTCGGCTATATATACTCATATACCCTGAAAACATCCGAGAGCACCATGAAACCCTATTTCCACCGCCGCAACCATCTGTACCCGTCAGATCCCATCTTGGAGCCTTTTCCGGCGCTCCGCCGGAGGGGGAATCGATCACGGAGGGCTTCTACATCAACACCACAGCCTCTCCGATGATGTGTGAGTAGTTTACCACAGACCTTCGGGTCCATAATTATTATCTAGATGGCTTCTTCTCTCTCTTTGGAGCTCAATACAAAGTTCCCCTCGATCTTCTTGGAGATCTATTCGATGTAATTCTTTTTGCGGTGTGTTTGTTGAGATCCGATGAATTGTGGGTTTATGATCAAGATTATCTATGAACAATATCTGATTCTTCTCTGAATTCTTTTATGCATGATTTAATTATCTTTGCAAGTCTCTTCGAATTATGAGTTTTGTTTGGCCTACTAGATTGATCTTTCTTGCAATGGGAGAAGTGCTTAGCTTTGGGTTCAATCTTGCGGTGTCCTTTCCCAGTGACAACAGGGGCAGCAAGGCACGTATTGTATTGTTGCCATCGAGGATAAAAAGATGGGGTTTATATCATATTGCTTGAGTTTATCCCTCTACATCATGTCATCTTGCCTAATGTGTTACTGTGTTCTTATGAACTTAATACTCTAGATGCATGCTGGATAGCGGTCGATGTGTGGAGTAATAGTAGTAGATGCAGAATCGTTTCGGTCTAATTGTCGCGGACGTGATGCCTATATACATGATCATGCCTAGATATTCTCATAACTATGCGCTTTCTATGAATTGCTCGACAGTAATTCGTTCACCCACCGTAAATTATGCTATCTTGAGAGAAGCCACTAGTGAAACCTATGGCCCCCGGGTCTATCTTTCATTATATTATTTTCCTATCAATTTACTATTCCTTTCGTCTTTTATTTTGCAATCTTTACTTTCCAATCTATATCATAAAAATACCAAAAATATTTATCTTATTATCTCTATCAGATCTCACTTTTGCAAGTGGTCGTGAAGGGATTGACAACCCCTTTATCGCGTTGGTTGCAAGGTTCTTATTTGTTTGTGTAGGTATGAGGCGACTTGTGCATAACCTCCTACTGGATTGATACCTTGGTTCTCAAAACTGAGGGAAATACTTACGCTAATTTGTTGCATCCCCTTTCCTCTTCAAGGGAAAACCGACGCATGCTCAAGAGGTAGCAACCCCCACTCCCTGGACGCCGACAGTAGCCCCCAGGCCCAAGGCATGCTCAAACTTGGCTTTGAGTAGAAGCCAAAGGGCAAGTGTGGAGCCCCGCGGGCCCCAACCACCAGCGGCCTCGGTTGACTCGTGGCGATTGATGGGACGTGGGCTCCTCCGCTTGCCCACGCTGCCTCGGCAACCGTCCGACTTGACGAGACCCTGCTGCATGCAGAAGAAACCATATTTACGTGTGATCGTGGAGGCCGGCGGTTGGCCTCCCTCTGTCTATAAATGAGGGGAGGGGCAGAGCCCCCTCGCTCATCTTTGTCTTCTCGTTGCTTGCTCGTTCTTCTTCCTCCTAGCCTCTCCGTCTTGCCGCGATACTCATGGCGCCGATTAGGAGGTTCTTTGCACCGGAGAAAGGAAAAACCCCTCACAAGGAGCAGGGGCCACTCCCACCGAAGAAGAGGTTCAGCTGTTCCCATGATGTAGGCGTGAGGCTGGAGGTGACGCGGCCTTGGTACGAGCGGCCTCCGTCTGGCTACCCGCTCCTTCTGTACGCCCAAGCGGAGGGCTCCGGAGAAGGCGGGAGCGCCCCGCACCGCGTAAGCTATGACCGCGAGGGCCAGGCAATGGTGGCATGAGCCGTCGACCCACGAACCCACGCCGCAGGCTCCTCGCACGAGTTTGTGTTGTGGGCGGTGATGCCACCGCGCACCTGGATCCAGCTCCCGCGGTTCTTTGGCGAGGAGATGCCGCTGAGAATGTCGCTCGAGCCGTGGTTGCAGCACGCCGAATGCGGCGCCCTGGCCACGGGGGCGGAGGTTGGGGTCGTCTCCCCGGGCAAGATCTTCATGACCGTGGATGGGGCAAGGTCGCCCGCGCCTGCCGTGCGGAGGGGGCCCTCGTGATCCACTTAGAGTATGATGGCGCTTCCACACTGTGCTTCAAGGTCTTCGACGAGGAAGGTTGCCGCCTGGAGTGCTGCCCTGGAGGAAGCCGCTGGAGCGGCGGGGCAGCCGGTGTCGAGCCTGCCCCCGGTCCTGCCGGCGGCACTTCCTGCTGCGGTGATGATTCCTTGGAGTCCAGCGACTCTCCCAAGCCTAGCGAGTCTCCGGAGACGAGCGACGACAGCTACGTGCCACCGAGCTCTCACCGTGCCTGGAGCGCGGCCGCGGCATCCGCCCGTCGTCATCGATGACCTGGATAGGGCTGGCGTCAGACCCTCGTGACAAACTGTTGATGATGGCGTCGGCGGCGACGTCCGTAGTCAGGGCTTCTTGAGGTTTTTCTCCTTTTGTTCCCTGCGACGAATCAGGACGAACCCCGTGGAGGTGTGAAAAGAACCTGTAATGCTTTTGCTCCAGTGCTTATTATTCCTATCATAAGGTTGTGCTGGCATATCTTGCTTCAGCATTGTCGCCCCTTTTCATCTTGCGGTAGCTTAGCGCTCTACGCCAACAGGTGCCAGTCCCCAGGCAAGCTTCACCCGTCGCTGGTAGGCCCAAGAAAACAAGCTTATCAACACCGAAAAGGCATTTATCCATATTAGCATAAAGGCGCTCTTTCCTAAGGGTTTGCAACACCGTTCTAAGACGGGTGACATGCTCTTTGAGGGATTTGCTAAACACAAGAATATCTTGAAAATAGACCACAACAAATACACCAATATAGGGTCGGAGAACAAATTGCATGACTCACATGAAATTACCATGTGCTTCGGATAAGCCCATTGGCATGACCAACCATTCATACAAGCCAAACTTGGTTTTGAAGAGGTTTTTCCATTCGTCACCTTATTCGATGCGAATTTGGTAATAGTCACTTTTAATATCGATTTTAGGGAAAATTGTGGCTCCGCTAAGCTCATCTAGCATATCATCTAGGCGTGTAATGGGGTAACGATAACACATGGTGATAGCATTGATAGGACGACAGTCGGAACACATGCGATAAGTACCATCTTTCTTGGGAACAAGGATTACCGGGATGACACATGGGCTCAAGCATTCTTGTACATGGCTGTTGTCAATAAGTTGTTGTACTTTCCATTAGATATCCTTGGTTTCCTCGGGGTTGACGTGGTAGGGAGCCTTGTTCGGAAGAGATGCTCCACGGATGAGGTCAATGTGGTGTTCGAGGCCTCGTAGTGGAGGTAGGCCCGGAGGTAGCTCGTCGGGGAAAACGTCTTGGAATTCCTTCAATAGAGAAGATAACACTAAAGGTAGATTGTGAGAGGTGTTAGTTTTTCGTGCCTCGTCCTTGCAGAAAAGAACATAGTGCATAATGCTTGATGGGTTCCCAAGCACTTCTCTCATCTCACTTTTGGTTGCAAATAGCACTAAGTTTTTCTTGTCTTGCATAGTGGAGGCACTCAATTTTGGCTTGTGGCGCTCACTCTCTTTTTGGTGGTTCGCTCTCTAACTTCTCTCTCCATGATGGGTGGCTTGCTTGTCGGCGATCACTTGGCTTGGAGACATAGGTCGTAGCACGTACTCCTTTCGTTTCATCTTGAAGCTATAGTGATTTGTTAGCCAGTTGTGGATGATGCCTCGGTCAAATTGCCATGGTCGTCCAAGTAGGAGGTGGCAAATGGACATAGGAACAACATCACACTCTAAAGTGTCTTCGTATGCTCCATTTTTGAAGTAAACTTGCACCCTGTGTTCCACTTGAATAGTGTCGGGGTCGCTTAGCCATTGGACCTTCTAGGGATGCGGGTGCTTCATCTTGACCAATTGGAGCTTGGAGCATAGTTCTTCACTCGCCAAGTTATGGCAACTTCCTCTGTTGATGATGACCTTCCCGGACCATCCATTGATGACGGCCTTGGTGTGGAAGATGTGGCATCTTTGGTCTTCGTCTTGTTGATGTTGAAGTGTAAAGACCTTGGTGGAAACAAGAGCGGGACTCGAATCTTCATCACAGAAGACTTGATCATCATCTTCGTTCACTTGCCGGTGCATGGCCGCTTGCTCAAGGGCTTCCATTTCCTCTTCACTCATGGAGTGATAGGTTCCGTCATCGTTGAGGATCATTGTGCGCTTGTTGGTACATTCGAAGGACTTGTGGCCTCTGCCGCCGCATGTGAAGCACTTGATTGAAATTATCTTGATGGTCCCATCGGTTGGAGTAGATGATGATGAAGCTCTCGGCTTGAAGTTGCTTGTAGTAGGAGGGCGACTTGAGGTTGTCGAAGTTTTCTTGGAACTTGACTTGTCGCCGTTGCTTGTAGAAGGTTTGATTGAGGTAGAAAGTGGTGGAGTCGTTGAAGCTTGATTGTTGGAGAAGTCGTAGCTCTTGGAAGAGCACTTGGCATACTTGAAGTCATCTTGCACTTGTCGTTCTGCCTTGAGGTTCGAGTATGGTTGGAAGTCGACGATCTTCTTGATACGATGATTGAGTCCATTCAAGAAACGTGCCATAGGTTGCTCATCATCTTCCGTGACATTGGCTCGTATCTTGGCAATCTCCATTTCCTTGTAGTACTCTTAAACGCTCCTTGTTCCTTGCTTGAGAAGTTGGATTTTCTTGAAGAGGCCGCGGTTGTAGTAGGTTGGCACAAAACGTGCTCTCATGACATCTGTCGGATTTCGGGTTCCGGCAAACCCTTGTGAGGTTCGGACTCTGGGGTGCGCGCGAAGAACACTCTCTTCCTAGCTCGCTCGCTCAATGATCCCACAGCCTAGCTCGATGGGCCCAAAGAACAAGAGACGCGAGGGTTTATACTGGTTGGGCCACCTTGTGGTGTAACATCCTACTCCAGTGTGTGGTGGATTGCCTTATGGGGCTGAGGATGAACTAGTACAATGGATGAACAACCTCGGTAGGTGAGGTGTTCTTGGGCTCGATGTGCTGGTGTGTGTGATGATGATCTGAATGATCCGTCCTGCTATGGTGGTGGCTAGGTCCTATTTATAGTGGCCGTGGTCCTCTTCCCAAATGTTAGGCGGGAAGGGATCCCACAACGGCCAAGTTTGAAGTGGGAAAACTAGTACAAACTTTCCTGACAAAAGGTGGTCTTCGCATGCCAAAGGCTCTGGTGATGATGCCAGTGTGGGCTCCGTGATGACCTCCGTCCTGCCGTCCTGCTGGTCTTGGTCTTGTTGCACTGATATGGAAACCTTTGCCTGATGCCTCGGGACCCTGCGCCTGCGCTTGCCTCCTTAGCACCAAAGGGGAAACTGGTACACTGCGCCTGCTAGCGCCCGCCTGGCCTTGGTCGTCATGGCTCACGTCACGCGAATCTCGCGAGATGTCCCGTGCATAGATATCTCCGCTCCTCGGGAGCCAGCCTAGTGAGGCCACCCCCAGGGAGGTCTTGGTGTCGTCCACCTCACGAGGCCTGGCCCCTCGCGAGGGTCTTGGGTTGTCGCTGCTAAAGTTGGGCCGTACCAGGCCGTTGGTGGGGCCACGCTTCGGGCCACAGGCAGGCAAGTCTGGGCACCCCCAGGCCCGGAACACCGACAGTAGCCCCCGGGCCCAAGGCGCGCTCGGACTTGGATTCGAGGCGAAGCCAAATGGCAAGTGCGGAGTGCCGTGGGCCCCAACCGCCTGCGGCACTGGTTGACGCATGGCGATTGGTGGTACGTGGGCGCCTCCACTCCCCCACACAGCCTTGATATCCGCTAGGCTAGGCGACCGCCGTTGCCAACACATCTCCGCCTGCATTGCTGGCAGTGCGCTTCCACAGCTTCTCCATCTCCAAGAAATTGTAGTTTCCTCCCCTGGCCTGACCCGCCACCAATCCTCTCTACTGTCATGGCGCCGAGCCAGAAGAAGAAGGGAAAGAAGAAGACCCATACCTCAGCCCAGGCGCCGCCGGTCCTCGAGCCTGCATCGAGCGGTTGGTGGTGCTCAACCAGGAAGCGATGGACAAGGTTTGCCCCACGCTCGCCACAGATTCCAATGAATGGAAGGCGACGGTGGCCTAGCCTGCTTCCCACGCCGCGATTGATAGGACGGCTACCGAGATCCCCATTCATCTTCACGCCCTCTGGACTGGCTTAGTTCCCCCCTTCTCAGATTTCTTCAATGTTGTGCTCTTGCATTACCAAGACAATGCGCTGGACCTGGATCCCCAGTCCATCATCCTCCTCGTCGTCTTCGCCTTCGTCTGCAAGGCCATGGTGGGCATTGCTCCTTCCGTGGCTTTGCTTCACCATTTCTTCTCGCTGCATCTGACCGATGCCCGCCAGCGCTCGGGGTGCATGACTCTCCAGGCCGTTGCGGCGACGGCCGGCTCGGGGATTGACTTTGAGCTCTCACCAGTTGTGGACGGATTTCGGAAGCGGTGGGTATTCATGGATGCTCGCGTGCTCAACCCCCTGCTCCTGCTCCCATGAACACCAGTTGTCCCTAGCATTGGCTGGGGGCATGCGAAGCTCGTTGACCGGCGCCTCGCCCTCGTCTGGTGTCGGCTAGCCAGGCTGAAGGCCCTTGGGGTGACGACGCCTATGGTGGTGAAGGAGTTCATCCGGTGCCGCATTGCTCCGCTCCAGCGTCACTCCCGACCAATGTGGACCTTCTCCGGCAGCAGGGAGCCCATAAGGCTTCACGAGTCCGCGCTTCCTCTCAAGGCGCTGCGGATACTCGAGCTCTTGACAGGTGACCTGGCACCAGCTGACCTACCGGAGGAGGGCTGCCTCTTGTACTGCTGCTCAAACAAGGTGGAGTTCGTGAGGCAGATGTCCCCTTCGACGAATAGTGACTGTGCTCGGTCGGCCTTGAAGGGCCTCGCGAGAGCACGGATCTTGTGGTTCC
The DNA here is from genome assembly GCF_018294505.1 of Triticum aestivum. NCBI lineage: Eukaryota > Viridiplantae > Streptophyta > Magnoliopsida > Poales > Poaceae > Triticum > Triticum aestivum. The sequence goes on from NC_057796.1 coordinate 172,408,065, forward strand.
CTTGCCTACCATCACCTCAGCACTCACCCAGGAAGTGGGTGCAGGGGGGCGAGCGCCGTCGAATGCCAACGAAGTGGCCGCCGAGGAGGCGACATTGGTCGCGGCTCCTGAGGTGGCAGCTCCTGAAGCTCGGGCGAGCTGCCTCAAGGCGGCAGCCGGAGGGCCGACGCGGTCCGTGGCTCCCGAGGCGGGAGCCACCGAGGCTCAAGCGGGACGTCTGGGGGCGGAGGCTGAGGAGTCGGCCCAGCTTGACGCCCTCAAGGTCGTCCACTTAGGAGCCCCGCCAACTCCCCCAGGCGATGGCGGTCGCGCCCAAGGCTTTGGCCAGCTTCGCGTGAACTTCGGAGCACTCCGCAAGAGGAAGGTGCCCCCAAGCTGCAGTGGTGGCACCTACCCATCGTTGAAGCAGAGGAAATACATTGCCAAAGACGAGTAAGTACCTCATCTACGTGATTTCCTGAGTGTTGCATCCCTTCCTGACCACAACTCTTCCGGGTCCCTTCGGTCATTGGCTCGCCACTGACCCTCCGCTCCCCTCGCCAGGCCGCTGCGCGCGGCTCGGGGCCTGCTCCTGAGGAGGGTGCGCTAACTGGGGGTCTTGATCCTGCGTTCTTGTCATCCCTCCTTCGCGGTCCGGTCTGGGGCGCTGGAGGCGTGCCAAGGGCTCTTCCATTGGTTATCGCCCTCAGCTGGGCAACCTCAGCCCCGGCTTCGTCTTCAAGCCATGAGGCCTCATGCCGCGGCACCTGCGTCGAGGCCCAGGAGGTGGCTGGGAAGGCGCCGGCCTCTGGCCCCCTGCTAGGAGAAGGCCGGCGGTCGCAAGCCTCCCCGACGATTCCCGGCAGGGAGGACGGACTTGGCCGTGCGTTTGAGCTTGCGCGCGGGCACGGCGCCGTTTGCCACGAGCTTTTCTGGGAGGTGATGGGCACGCTGAGCCATCTCGGGGAAGAGCTTGTCGATGTTGAAACCCGCCTAGAGGCAGAGGGCCTTCGACTGGCGGACGAATGGCATCAATTGAAGGTGGCCATCAACCTCGGGCGTCTTCAGCGAGCGCGTCCGTGTGAAGGCCGCGGCGTCCCTTGCGACCTCGCGTGAGGCAAGCGCTCGAGCCTTGGAGGAGGCTAGGGAGGCTGACTACCGCCGCAAGGTCTTCGAGGAGCACAGACGGGAGCTCCTGGCCTTGAATGCTACCCTCGAGTAGCAGGTTGAGGCACGCCGGGCTGCCTTGGCGTCGATGAGGGGGGCGCCTTCCAAGGAGAAGGAGATCCAGAAGCATGAGGAGGCAATAATGTTGGAGGCCTCAGAGCGCATCCTCGAACTTGAGTGGCTCGAGACGAGGGAGCGCCATGTGGCCATGGCCGAAGATGCCGTCACCGCACGTGAAGCCAAGATCCGGGAGGAGGTTGCCCGAAGGGTGGCGAAGGCTCGTGCAGATCTCGCGAACGAGTATGACCTGAAGCTGAAGTTCTCGGAGGACGAAGCTGAGGGCAGGACCTCCGCCCTTCAGTCTAGGCTGGACGATGCAGAGCAGTGCGAGAGGACCGCTGCGGCGGCCCGGACTTCCGCCCAGGCCGACCTGGCCGAGGCTCGCGCTGATCTGCTTTCGTTTCAGCAGCAGATTGATGACGCTGCTTCCCTCGCACAACAGAACATGGAGGAGGCGTGTCATCGGCAGACATTACAGCGTGAGCACGCCCCATCCTCCAGGCCCTCAGAGTGAGGGCCAATCGAGCACTAGGCATCATCTGCGAGGAGAACGTTCCTCATCGCCGCGTGGAAGACTACACCAGCCACCTCCGCTTCTTCACCGACGTCGTGATGCGCCTGGAGGACCGGGCTGCGAGGGCTCACGAGCTTGTTGAGGAAAGGAGTCGAGGTCTCCTTGGGCACGCGTTCTCGTGCATCTTCAGCCATCTCCATATCTCCACCCCCACTTCGACTTTGATTCCGCCATTGCTCCAGTGCCCGGGGCCATCCGGGACAACCTGTCGCACTGGGTGGATAATCACGTGGACGCCCTGGTCAGGGAGTTTGCCACCAAGGACGACGCGGTGGTCATCATGGCGGATGAAGACGGCGTAGTCGACGACGGCAAAGACGATGCTAGCGACAGTGCCAGCAGTGCGTACGAGAGCGACCAGGATGACGTTGCGAGCGGCATGTCCGATTAAGCCGCGTTCCTTCGCTTGAACCTACACGCAGAGACCTGGACACAACCACGTAGGGCGTGAGATAATTTTGGAGGGTGAGCCCCTCGTGTATATAAATTAATGTTATATCTTTTAGGCCAAACCTGAAACGCGCTTTTGCAAGTTTGCAAGTCCCTCACCAGGGTTGTCGCTGTGACTTACCTTGGTCCAAGTAGGCCTTGAGCGGGCTTTGGGGTTGCTGATGCGTCCTTCTCCCGAGGGGAGCCTTTTAGGGGCCCGCGAGATATTAGATCTTCCGAGGAGCCTGCTGATCTGGCCGAGAGAGCCTCGCGAGGAACAGATGCCAGCAGCGGCAGGGTGTGCGCGCGGTGATCCTGCGGCGATGGTACTCTCGACCTTGCAGGGTTTGTCGCCACCCTGGCTTGCCTGAGCGTGGTTGGCGCGCGCATACCATGCCCGGCCCCCGCTCGCGGGGCGCTCGCAAGGGGAGGGGAAGTAGGCATGAGCCTCAAAATAAAGCACGCAATGAAAATGCAAGAAATCAACACGAACAAGAGAAGACTCCCCCTACGCTTGGCAATAAAAAAGACTTCAAGTTCAGTCCAAAAAGACAGCGAATCGAGAACAGAAAAGCGGATGAAAGAAAATGGCCACGTCTGGCACCTAGCTAGTCTTCTTGTCTTCCCACCAGTGCGGAGCTAAGTGCTTTCACTGGTTGTGAGCATAGTCATTGGGGGACAGTATCGACGGCCAGCGTGAAGCATGGTGCTTCCACTAGGACGTGGGCGGGAGCCCCCGAGGCCCATGGGCGGCACTCCGGAGACTCCGGGGCATGTACAACCCCACTCATTATTACGTGACAGTGACACGAGCGGAGACCTTCATAGGCGTGAGCCTTACTTCATATCGCCAGATGAGGGCCCCACCCCGCGCCACCCCCTATCACTGTTGGGGTGTTCGAAAACCAGGACGAGGCCAAAGGGGCAAGGGGGACACTGGCGGCGCTCTCGGCGACCATGAGCCCTCTGCCGGGGGGGGGGGAGGGCTCACCGGCGCCTCCACCGGCAGAGGACCTACCTCCGTGCGGTGCGTTGCTCCGTGCGGCACGAGGGAGGCCCTGGCTCCAGGCCCCACCCACGCAGCCCCCAGTGCACCACTCCCGCCGAGGGCGGAGCCACCGCTCTGCGGTCTCCGAGTGCTGCTGCGGCCTGGTTCACCAGCAGCCCATGGTTAGTGTAAACTTCCTCCTGAGATGTTGGCTGTACCCCGCCGTCATCGTCGCTGAAGGGGTCGGCCAAGCGTCCGGGCGACTCATGGAAGGCCCCTGCTTCGAGCGTTCCATCCTCCCATCCTGGCTCGGGGAACGGGTTGGGGTCTTCCCCCGACACATACCCCAGGTTCACCATGCGGGGCAGGTAGGCGTCTTCGGTCGCCCCGCCGGAGCCATCGCCTCGATGCCCCGCGCCTCGAGCCACTAGCCAGGGTGGCTGGTTCTGGTCGCCGCTGGGTGGAACTCCAGTGTGTCCTCGGGGTAGTCCGTCTGCGCTTGTCCCTCCTGGCGACGGCACCACCGCGGCAAGACGGGCCGCGTCGGGGTCCATGTTGATGTTGTCGGGCCCCCCTGGCGCTCCAGGGGGCACGCAAGCTCGCCGGCATCTCGCGCGCACTTTTGCTACAACCTAAGGCGTGGGCAAGGAGCAGAAAGGTGGCGTACCTTTGGAGGCAGTGTCCGGCAGCTCGGTGACGCGTTCCAGCAATGCATCACGGCCGCTCTTCGCCAGCCGGCTTCGCAGTAGCTCCTGCGCCACGATGAGCGCGACTCGCATGTTCGTCTGCTCCCGTCGGGTGTGCGGTGCCGTTGCCGCAGCGTAGCCTGAAGATCGCGTGGTGGTGCGCATGTGCTGCGGCGCGAGGACAGAGGGCGTCGGTCCGCGCCGCCTGCATCCGGCGGTGTTCAGCGGTGTGCGGGCCGCCTGGAGTGCGGAGTTGAGGTCTTCTTGTGCGGACGGCGTCGCCCAGACGGGACAAGCAGCCCAATGGTCGGCGTGAGTCCTCGGGTCGTCAGACATTGGAACCGCCGGGTGTCGGCGGGTCGATCGACGGAAGAGGGGCTTCAGCGGACCCCTACCTGGCGCGACAAATGTCCGATTTCGTGTTCCGACAAACCCTTGTGAAGTTTGAACTTTGGGGTGCGCGCGAAGAACACTTTCTTCCTAGCTCGCTCGCTCAACGATCCCACGGCCTAGCTCGACGGGCCGAAAGAACAACAGACGCGAGGGTTTATACTGGTTCGGGCCTCCTTGCGGTGTAACACCCTACTCCAGTGTGTGGTGGATTGCCTCGAGGGGCTGAGGATGAACTAGTATAGTAGATGAACAACCTCAGGAGGTGAGGTGTTCTTGGGCTCGATGAGCTGGTGTGTGTGATGATGATCTGAATGATCCGTCCTGCTACGGTGGTGGCTAGGTCCTATTTATAGTGGCTTTGGTCCTCTTCACAAATGTTAGGCGGGAAGGGATCCCACAACGGCCAAGTTTGAAGGGGGACAACTAGTACAAGCTATCCTGACAAAATGTGGTCTTCGCCTGCCAAAGGCTCTGGTGGTGAAGCCGCTGTGGGCTCCGCGATGACCTCCGTCCTGCCGTCCTGCTGGTCTTGGTCTTATTGCACCGATATGGAAACCTTTGCCTCATGCCATCGGACCCTGCGCGTGCGCTTGCCCCCTTAGCACCAAAGGGGAAACTGGTACACTGCGCCCGCTGGTGCCCGCCTGGCCTTGGTCGACATGGCTCAAGTCACGCGAACCTCGCGAGGTGTCCCGTGCATAGATATCTCCCCTCCTCGGGAGCCAGCCTAGTGAGGCCACCCCTAGGGAGGTCTTGGTGTCGTCCGCCTTGCAAGGCCTGGCCCCTCGCGAGGGTCTTGGGTTGTCGCTGCTGAAGCTGGGCCGTACCAAGCCGTCGCTGGTGTCGGCGTCCTCGGAACGGGGGTACCCAGACTTTCCTGCCTGCGGCCCAGGGCGTGGCTCCACCAACGACTTGGTATGACCCATCTTCATCAGCAACCACTCAAGACCCTCGCGAGGTGCCAAGCCTCGCTAGGCGGATGACACAAGACCTCCTCAGGGGCAGCCTCGCTAGGCTGGCTCCCGAGGAGCGGAGATGTCTATGCAAGGCGCACCTCGGGCCCAGAGGCTACTGTCGCCGTCCTGAGAACGGGGTACCCAGACTTGCCTGCCTGCGGCCCAGGGCGTGGCTCCACCAACGGCCTGGTACGACCCATCTTCAAAAGCAACCACTAAAGACCCTCGCGAGGGGCCAAGCCTCGCAAGGCAGACGACACAAGACCTCCTCAGGGGTAGCCTCGCTAGGCTGGCTCCCGAGGAGCGGAGATGTCTATGCAAGGGGCACCTCGCGAGGTCTGCATGACGTGAGCCATGACGACCAAGGCCAGCAGGACGCCAGCGGGTGGAGGGTACTCGTTGCCTCTTTGGTGCTAAAGGGGAAAGCGCAGGCGAGGAGTCCCGGGTCATCAGGCAAAGGTTTCCATATTGGTGCAACAAGACCAAGACCAGCAACACGGCAGGACGGAGGTCACCACGGAGCCCATGATGGCGTCACCACCAGAACCTTTGGCAGGCGAAGACCACCTTTTGTCAGGATAGCTTGTACTAGTTGTCTCCCTTCGAAATGGCCGTTGTGGAATCCCTTCCTGCCTAATATTTGGGAAGAGGACCATGACCTCTGTAAATAGGACTAGCCACCACCCTAGCAGAGGGGGATCATTCGGACCATCCTCGCACACACAACCTCACCAAGCTCAAGAACACCTCCCCTCAGGAGGTTGTTCATCCCTTGTACTGTTCATCCTTAGCCCACGTGGAAATCCACCACACCACACTGGAGTAGGGTATTACACCACAACGGTGGCCCGAACCAGTATAAACTCTCGTGTCTCTTGTTCCTTGGGTTCGACGAGCTAGGCCTTGAGATCATTGTGAGAGCGAGCTAGGAAGGGAGAGATCTTCATGGGCACCCCAGTGTTCGAACCTCAAGGGTTTGCCGGAACCCAGAATCCGACATTTGGCGCGCCAGGTAGGGGTGCGCTGAAGCTTTTCTTTCGTCGATCCGCGCTCCACTGCTCCACCGGATCCATGGCTGACGCTCGTCGAGCCCGTGCTGAGCGCCGCCCCGCCCTCGCCGCTCGGGTCGCTCAGACGGCACCCGTCGGCGGACCTCCCCGCCATTCTCCATCACCCGTTGGCAACGCCGCCACTGGCCTGCCAGGGAATGAGCAGCAAGCTTCATCACTGCACCCCTCCGTGCGGCAGGACGGACGCACCGCCACCAAGTCGCTAACCCCAGCCAGCTCATCGTGTGCCCACGGACGCGCAGGTTGCGCTGCTCATGGCACGGGAGGCCTGCGTTACCATCCAGTTGACGACTGGCTTGACCGAATCACCGAGCTGGTCAGCACCGCTAGGGGCTCTCCTAGACCGTCCCTTTTGCTAACTCGACCACCTCCAGCAGCGGGTGACGTCGCCCATGGAGCGCCTCCACCAGCTCCGCATCAAGACGCTGCCCTCGCACCAAGGCGCGCGGCCCCACGGCGTGACCCACCATGCCGGGTGCCCGCGCACGAAGAGGGAAGCTGCCAAGAAGTCCCTCGGCCGCAAGAAAATGTTCCTACGCTCCCAGCACCATTGCGTCAAGACCGCGTGTCGCCTGCTACGGCGGCGCGTGGATATCAAGATCAGGCTCAGCCTCCACGATGGGCCCCAGTGACCATAGCAGGCTGCCCTGCCTTCACTCCCGAACTGCGCAGCATCATCTGGCCCGGCAAGTTCAAGCCGGACCTGCCTCCGCGCTACGACGGCACCCCCAACCCCGCGAAGTTCCTGCAGCTCTACGAGCTAAGCATCGAGGCGGCCAACGGCGACGAGAAGGTCATGGCGAATTGGTTCCCCATGGCCCTCAAGGATGGCGTGCGCTCATGGCTCCTGAACCTGCCCGCGGGATCGATCTCCTCCTGGGGCGAGATGCGCGAGCATTTCGTCGCCAACTTCCAGGGTAATCGCGACCGCCCGCCGTCCGCGGGTGACCTACGGCGCATCAAGCAGCAGCCAGGGGAAACTCTGCAGAAGTACATCCAGTGCTTCAACAGCGTTCGCCTCAAGATACCCAAGGTGACGGACGAGGCCATCATCTCCGTGTTCTCCGATGGCGTCCGCAACGTCAAGATGAAGGAGGATCTCACCATCCACGAGGAACTGTGCACGACCCTGGAGTTGTTCAACATGGCGACCAAGTGCGCGAGGGCTGAGGAAGGGCGCCTTTCCCTCCTTGAGCTCCCAGCTACCGATCAGGAGGACAAGAAGGCCAAGATCAAGGACGTGAAGCACAAGGGGGTTGCCATGCTCGTGGCAGAGCCAGAGATTAAGCGTGGCCGCGACCACCCCGAGTCGTCCAAGGCCAATCGCCCGTTCTACGCCTTCCACAACGTTCACAGCCACAACAACATCGACTCTCAGGAGCTCAGGGCCATCCATGATGGGCGCTTTGATTGACGCCCCGAGCGCAACGACCGAGGCTATGGTAGAGGAGGAGGATAAAGTGGGGGACGCTGGGACGACCGCGGCGCCCGCCAGGAGTGGTGCGACCGACCTCGTGAGGACCGCTGGTAGGACCCACCTCGCGAGGGCCCCTGGATAGACCAGCCTCGTGAGGACCATCCTCACGGCAACGCAGGGCTCCCTCCGCTGCCGCCACCACCAAGGAGGAACGATGACCATCATCAGGACGAGGGGGCTGGGGGCTTCCAAAAGCCTCGTGCCATCGCCTACATCTTGGGTGGCGCTCAAGCCCCAGCCTCTCAGGGTATCTTCAAGGAGTTTGCTCGTGAGGTGAACGCGGCCCGTCCCAGGCTCGAGGCCACGCGCCCGCTCAGGTGGTCCAAGTGCGCCATCACCTTCAGCTCGTCAGACCAGCTCAAGTGCGCGGCAACAGCCGGCGCCCTCCCGATGCTCTGGTCATCCGTCATCTGGAACGTCCAAGTCACCAAGACCCTCAGCGACGGCGGTGCAGGGCTCAATGTCCTGTCTGTCGAGACATTCGACAGCCTCCAAGTGCCATACAATTAGCTGCAGCCTACCAATCCCTTCTTAGGAGTGACTGACGGCTCCACCACCCCGATAGGGCAGGTCCGCCTCCCTATCACCTTTGGCCAACGTAACAACTACCACACCGAGCTCGTCGACTTTGACGTCGCCCACATCCACCTGCCGTACAACTCCATCCTTGGGTATCTAGCCTTGGCCAAGTTTATGACAGTAACCCACCACAGCTACAACGTCCTCAAGATGCCAGGGAGCGGCGGCATCATCACGGTTCCATGTGAAGAAAGAGATGCGGTGTGCTCCCTCGACCGCGCCTACCAAGCTGCAGCGGCCGAAGACCCTGACAACGAAGGCACCCTGTACCCTCCTGAAGCGATCCCCAAGAAGAAGAAGCAACTATTCCACCCAGGGACTCAGGAGAGCGGCGTTTCCAGCGGCACCACCTCAGGATCTGTGCCCGCAGGTGGGGCGCCTCCCTCCCTCACATAGGAAGGCGCGCCCGACGCCCTCCTCAGGCTGGGCTCGGGGGCTCTCTTCTTGAGGGCCTCAGACCTAGCCAACGTCACGAGGGAGGCGCTCGGGCACCACATGGAGTTGTGCTTCGCTGCACGTTTCCCTCAAGAAGGCACAAGGCGCGGAGCGTCCAGTGCTCAGGAGTTCATCACCAAGGCGACCCAGGATCTTCAAGAGGCAAGGATCATACGCGGCGACCACACCCCATCGTGGCGAGGACGGCGGGCTGCACGTCTGCATGGACATTCTAGGGCTCAACAGGGCCACATCTCAGGGACGGTTCTTGCCTTCGCGCATCGGACGGTGCGAGGGTCCACCTCACAGCTACGTTCGCATGCCATTCGGCTTGCCGAACGCGGCTGTCACCTTCCAGCGCCATCTGCGGAGCATCCTGGCGGCTCAGGAGGCCAGGCATCACGCCATCCTTGAGGAAATCACGACGGTTCTCCAGGAGCCACCTGGGTCCGCGGAGCCTCCCGACACGCATCTTCGGCTACTCCAACATCACTTTAGCTACAGTATCAGGTGACTCCAACATCGCTCCCGACATGCATCTTCTGCTACTCCAACATCGCTTCGGCTACTCAACGAGCGCACCTCGGGCCCAGAGGCTACTGTCGGCGTCCTGAGAACGGGGTACCCAGACTTGCCTGCCTGCGGCCCAGGGCGTGGCTCCACCAACGGCCTGGTACGACCCATCTTCAAAAGCAACCACTAAAGACCCTCGCGAGGGGCCAAGCCTCGCAAGGCAGACGACACAAGACCTCCTCAGGGGTAGCCTCGCTAGGCTGGCTCCCGAGGAGCGGAGATGTCTATGCAAGGGGCACCTCGCGAGGTCCGCATGACGTGAGCCATGACGACCAAGGCCAGGCGGGTGCAGAGTACTTGTTGCCTCTTTGGTGCTAAAGGGGCAAGTGCGGGCGAGGAGTCCCGAGGCGTCAGGCAAAGGTTTCCATATTGGTGCAACAACATCAAGACCAGCAGCACGGCAGGACGGAGGTCACTGCGGAGCCTACGATGGCGTCACCACCAGAACCTTTGGCAGGCGAAGACCACCTTTTGTCAGGATAGCTTGCACTAGTTGTCTCCCTTCGAAATGGACGTTGTGGCATCCCTTCCCGCCTAATATTTGGGAAGAGTACTAGGGCCTCCATAAATAGGACTAGCCACCACCCTAGCAGAGGGGGGATCATTAGGACCATCCTCGCACACACAAGCTCACCAAGCTCAAGAACACCTCTCCTCATGAGGCTGTTCATCCCTTGTACTATTCATCCTCAGCCCATGAGGCAATCTACCACACCACACTGGAGTAGGGTATTACACCACAACGGTGACCCGAACTAGTATAAACTCTCGTGTATCTTGTTCCTTGGGTTCGACGAGCTAGGCCTTGAGATCACTGCAAGAGCGTGCTAGGAAGGGAGAGATCTTCGTGCGCACCCCAGTGTTCGAACCTCAAGGGTTCGCCGGAACCCAAAATTTGACAGGTGGGGCCACGCTTCGGGCCCAGAACACTGACAACATCCTTCATTTGCGCCCAAGTTGTGATGGGTGGTTCACCTTTATCCTCCCGGCATTCAATGACTTGCTCCCACAAAATGAGGACGTAGTCTTGGAACTCAAGGGATGCCATGGCGATCTTCTTCTCTTCCTCATAGTTGTGCAAATGGAAGATTTTGTCGACCTTCAATGCCCATGAAAGGTACTCTCGGGATCATTGCTTCCGGAGAACTTGGGCATGGTGACCTTTAGCTTGCCATAGCGTTGCTCTTCATTGTGTTGGGGTCAGGGATGATGATGCCCTTGACATGGAGGGTTGTCAACCTCATGTGCGCTTGGCGTGGATGATTCCCATTATCTTGTTTCTCTTGGTGAGCTTGAGTTTCTTGTCAAGCTTGTGGAGGAGCTTCTCTAGCGTGTGGTGGAGCTTGAGGAACTTGTCGGTGCAACCGTGCTTGATAAATCCTCTCTTGAACTTCATCGCGAAGTGCTTCTTCTTGCTCGCGCCTATGGCGGTTGCGTGCGGCAACGGCGCGACTTGTGTAGTGGAGGGCACGTTGCGCCTCAAGTGCTTGAGCTTCTCGCCATTGTTGTTCTTGACGTTGTGCCTTGGCATCTTGTTCGCCTTGGTGTAGGCGCACTCGCTCTTCCTCTTGTTGGCGTAGACGTTGTTGTTCTTGTGCTTGCGCAAAGGTAGCTTGATTTTGGCGATGCCGATGTGCTTGCTCGTCAAGTTGTTCTTGTGTACGATTGTCGTTCAGAGGATTGCAGTTTTCTTGACGGTCATGGCGCCCGCCTTGGCGAAGAGTGTTTGACGTTGGTGTACTTGAGTTGTTGGAGGAGTGTCGACTCAAGTGGCTCTCTCTTGAGTATGACAAAGTGGTAGAAGAGCGGTTGACCAACAAGGCACTAACTCATCCATTCTTTCATTTTGCTCTTGTTTTTGTTCGTCGAGCTTGTTGTCGAAGTAGTCCCTTGTACGTTGCTCGGAGAGACGCAAGTCGGTGGCGAGGTTGTCGATGTGGTTGCTCAATGCTTGTTGTTTTTTATGCAAAGCTCGTTGTGCACCAAAAAGGTGGTTCTTGGTGACGTATGTGTTCGGGTCGTCGTCTTGCTCGATGAAGAGTGGGTTGGTAGAAGAACTTGGCCTATCCATCATTCCAAGAAAATGTGTGAGCGTGCGAAAGAGAAGAACTATACCAAATGTACCTTGACCAATGTTGAAGATGGATCGAATGATCACTCAAATATATGACAAGGGAATAGCACAATTGGTACCAATTCTTGTTGGTTCTCACACGTACACAAGAAAAGCTTATGGTGGAGCCCGATTAGGATGGTGGCACAAAATCTGATGCAATTGTTAGTGAACTCAATAATGTTGAAAAAGATTCACAAATTTGCAAATGCAACAAGTAGACCAATAGCAAATAGGGGTACACGGAAACACACACACGGATAGTTAAGTGGGGTCGTGCAACCAAGGAATGAGCCAAAATGTGGAATCCACTAAAATGCTCTTGTTGCACAACTCTAGAGAGACGCTAGCACGATTGCACAATAGGCAGATATGGAACTTGTGCACAACCTACTAAGCAAAAATGCAACGACTTCTATACAAAGTATGCTATATGTATGGTGTTCCGATGATATGATCCAAGATGATCGAGTATGTCAGTACACCAAACCCTGGGTCCGTTGCCCAGACTGTGAACAGGCACGAGACCAAGATCACAACACCAAGGTCAGATTGAAGGGCAAGGGATCAATTCCTCGAAGGACCAACATGCAGCACAAGAAGACCGAGACTTGCCAGAGAATCAAGATATTGCTAAGGGCGAAAAACCTCCCTTGCCGGGCAAGCGAGCCTGGCAAGGATGGGGTTTCCCCAGAAAGCAAGCCTTTGGGTCATCCCGGCAGGCCTACCGGGGCTTACGGAGGCAGAACCACCTCACCGCACCACCTCATCACGACGCACGTCGTCGACCGGTGCGGTGTCAAGCTCCAAAGTGATTAAGTGGCTGCTATTTGCCACCTGGCAGCTACTTCCTACAGAAAATATCTCCAAGTGACACCCGTCCTGCGACGTGTCGAGCAAGCAGGCGCGAAGCTGGCAAAATAGCCCGACAGGGCCTGCCGGGCAAGCTACGATGTGACGTTGAGCGGCGCATTTAATGCGCTCTGTCAGCCTGCAAAGTTAGGTATGGTAGCACGGTTTGCTATCTAATCAGTCCATACTGACTGATTTGCCATTGTGGTGACCCCTTTATCTATAAAAGGAGGCCCAAGGCAACCGTAGAAAGGGTAGGTTGGCTAATCCACCCCCACACAAAATCATACGCGCGTAGCCGTTTTCACCCTGAGGCAACCCTGCCGGGCAAGCGTGTTGTGCTCACCACCATTTTATCCACCATCAATCCAATAAAGAAGGAGTAGGGTTTTACGCCTCACGGCGGCCCGAACCTGGGTAAAAACGGCCTGTGTGATCTTTGTTGTGCTACTTCACGCTCCTCTGCTCTTTGCGCAATGTGGCATCCCCCTGCCGAACCAGCAAGGGACTCTTGGTCCCATAGGTGGCCATGGTTTCCCATGACATCTATGGCACGCCAGGTAGGGGCATCACTTGCGCGAACCTGAAAGCGTGAGCAGCGAGTCATCTTCATCACCATTTTCATCATCGACAACTCCATCGACTATGGCGCCCAAGAAGAAACCGGTGTTGCGGCTCACCCGTCCACCTCGAAGGCTCCGCCGCCCGCGGCCACCGACGCCGCGGGGGATGCGGAGGCACACGAGGGTGTGGGCGCTGCGGGGGACGCGGTTGGTGTAGGCGGCGTTGCCACCACCTCCCCCGCGGCCGAAGCAGGGCGGGAGGCACCGGAGGAGAGCAACATCACCAGCACCCCTGTTGTCATGCTCCGTGAGGTACAAACAAAGGGTTTGTCCCATCAATACCTCTTCCTCTCACCGAAGGGCACATCCATAGTGGAGGCGCTTGGTCTGGGGCGAATTGTCGCCCTCCGGCCGCCCCCATCACGGGCGCGACCGCAGCGCTTGCGCCTCCCCCGGGGCGAGTTGACCCAGCCAATGTGCCCAATGGAGCCACTGGCCATCAAGTGCCTTCACCGCGCCACCACGCCATCCAAGTGGCCGGTTCACAACAGCGAGGGCATGATGCCATCGCCACCGGCAGCGTCAGGAGCCGGGCGACGGTATGATCTGCGTCATAATCGCCAATGCCAAGCACCGCTATGGAGGCCATGGCGCAGGTCCAGCTGCTTTGAGGTTTCCACCACCGGCTGATAAGATGCATGAATGGAGAGCCACCATTCAGAGTCTGTTTGGCTTCGCCAAGGCTGGGGGCTCACGGCGAGCTGGCCCGCTGCAGCCTCCCCAAGTGACGACAGCGGCTCGTGCTACTGGCCGCACGGAACGGGCCACCCCCACTGTGCAGTCCCCAACACGGCAACCAGCACGAGCGCTGCAGAATAAAGAACCCGACGACGTCTTGATGGCCTCCTCCAACCCTCAAGAATGTCCAGGCAACGGCGAGCCCTGGAGGACAAACGGAGGGGAGGCACGGGCGTTGCCATCGAGCAACGCCGCGGCGACTACCGCCGGACCAATGGGTGCGATGATCCCGACGCCGACGAGCCTGCGCTCGAGGACAGCGGGTGCCTGCCTTTCGAGGTTGGGTGCCCTGCCATTACTCGTGAGCTACGGCAAGTCCATTGGCCATCCGCTCTCATGTTCAAGCCGGAGATACCAGAGAAGTATGATGGGAGGCTGAACCCGGCAGAATTCTTGAGCATCTACACCATCGTTGTTCAAGCCGCCGGAGGAAGAGATGAAAAGTGTTTGTCAACTACTTCCCTTTGGCGCTCAAGTCCAATGTGAGGTCTTGGTTGATGCACCTGCCGGAGAACTCCATTTCGTCACGGGCTGACCTATGCCATGAGTTCATTGGCGCCTTCACAGGCGGCCCTCAAGAACCAGGACGGCCCAGCGACTTGCAGCTTCTCCGATAGAAAGAAGGAGAGACTCTCCGCAAGTATTTGTAGAGATTCAGTAGAGTCAGCAGAAATATCCCAAATATCCATCCAGCGGCTGTGATAGCTGCCTTCCACTCCAATGTGCGCAACCGCAGGATACATTCCAAGATGAATGTGCGGTTGCCCATGACTGTGAAGGAGCTTTACACTTTGGTTGATAAGTGTACTCGGATGGACGAGGGAAGAAAACTCCCTGGAGAAGAAGTTTGCATCGACATCGACTCAAAGGATGATGATGAATCCACCAGTCAGAAGAAGAGCAAGAAGCACAACAAGAGGCACAAGGATAAGGCAGTGATGACTATCGAAGGATCGGGCGCGCTTAGTACCAGCAAGAAGGCTAAGGCCGAAGCCCCCGGCAAGGAAGCTGTCGCATGCGCTGACTGCCGGGAGGCTGCGGCTACCAAGAGGGCTGGAAAAGGCGATGAGCCGTACTGCAAGATCCATCGGACCAAAGGCCACGATCTCCAAGAGTGTCATCAACTTGAGCAGCTCATCAAGAGGCAGAGGGCTGAATATGAGAATCCTGATAAGGAAAAAGGTAAGAATGGCAATGGCGAGAAGGGCCGAGGCGGTGAAACAAATCCACCCGACAAGGCCTCTCGGAACCAAGGAAAACCCGCCAAGGGCCGAGGGAAGGAAGTTAGCAATGATGAGAGTGATGGAGGCGATGAAGAGGAAACCAGTGAGAAGGAGTTCCAGAAGGCCATTGACGCCCTGTGCATTGACGGGGGTGCATGTTTGCACTTTTCTCACCGCCAACTTAAACGGTGGGCTCGTGAGGTCAATGCCGTGGAGCCAGCGGCAGAGTCTCGGAAGATGCTCAAATGGTCGTGCACGCCCATCGTCTTCGACGAAAAAGACCATCCTGACCGCACTACTGCGGTAGGTTGTTTGCCGTTGTTGTTCTCTGCAAGGACTCACAACCTCAAGGTCACAAAGATGTTGGTTGACGACGGGGCCGGGTTGAATCTGATTTCCCCAAAAGGGATCAGCAAGCTTCAGATATCAGAGGACAAACTAAAGGTCAAGGGAACATTTCAAAGAATAATCCCGGCAGGAGTCATCCTAAGGGAAAGATCATGTTGCCAGTGGCATTTGGGGGAGAATTGAACTATCGGACTGAGAAAGTTCTGTTTGATGTGGTCGGCCTCCCCCTGCCGTACAATGGTATCCTTGTACGCCCAGCTCTGGTAAAATTCATGGCGGCATCCCACTATGCCTACAACACCTTGAAGATGCCAGGGCCGGTAGGAGTCATTTCCATTCCATCAGATGAGAAGGATGGAATCATTTGCTTGGATACGATGTATCGGGACGCAGTAGAGGCAGAGGCCACGGCAGCGGCAGTCCCCGGCAAGGAAAACATAGAAAAGAAGAAGGATAGTAGGGACACTAGCAAGGAATCAGGGAAACGTATCTCTCCGGAGTGCGCTGCCCCTCTTGATGACTTGCCGGAGAGTTCCAATAGCAAGAGATCCAAGGTTGCTGCACCACATGTGAAGAAGGTCCTGGCAGGGCTGGCTGGCGTTGATGGTACCTTCACTATCAGCGCCACCCTTCAAGACAAATAGGAAAGCGCACTCGTTGCCTTCCTGCGGGCGAATATCGATGTGTTTGCCTGGCAACCATCTGATTTCCCTGGTGTTCCCAGGGATGTAATCAAGCACCACCTTGTTGTCTGACCACATGCCCGACCCGTCAAGCAGAAGGTTCGAAAGCAGGCCTTGGAGAGGCAGCAGTTCATTGTCGAAGAGATTAAGAAGTTTGAGGCAGCTGGTCTGGTCAGAGGATTTCTGCATGCAAAATTTGGAGAAGTGTGTGTTTGGCGTTCCCTCTGGCAAGCTACTTGGGTTCATCGTGTCCCACTGTGGGATCGAAGCTAACCCTGACAAGACCAAGGCTATCGAGCAGATCTAGGCACCCAGGACAGTCAAAGATGTGAGGCGTCTGACAGGGCGCGTTGGCGCGCTTAGTAGATTCATTTCCAAGTCTGCTGAGCGCGCCCTGCTGTTCTTCAAAATTTTGAACAAGGCAGGGCCCATGAAGTGGACCCCGGAAGCAGATGTAGCTCTACAAGACTTGAAGACCTACTTGTCCTCCGTGCCCACTTTGGTTGCCCATAAACCACAAGAGCCAATGCTGTTGTACTTAGCGGCAACTAATCAGGTGGTTAGTGCAGCCACTATTACAGCGAGCTCCTAAACAAACGGTTTTAACCCCTTTCCGCGACGGCATTTGGAACCGTCGCCAAGTGAGTGTGGGTGATAGGGGGGTCCTTCCCACATGACCCAGAAACCGTCGGCAAAATGAGGTCGTGTGCGACTGGCGAGCGCTCAAATACGGAAATATGTACAGTAGAGCTAAAAAATAAAATTATACGGCGAAATTGTTTCCGGTCGCAAGTACAACCCACACAGTCAGTCCCCGCTAAACGTTTCAGTCCGTATGTACATCCCACACAGTCGCTCCAAGCAAAACGTTTCCGTTCACAGGTACATCACACACATTTTTTCCTGTTAAATTGTTTGCGTTATTGAATATATCACACACGGCCCGTGGAAGAAACTGTGTGGCAAAGGTTGTCCATCACACAAAGTTTTCACGTTGTAAACTTTTGGGCAAGGTGGCCTAACGCAAACTGTTTTCAAGAGAAAGTCGTGTGTGATTGTTCATTGATCCAACACGGTTTATTCATAGAAATTGTGTGCGTTGCTTGAGGTCATCGCCCACGGTATTTTTTCAACAACCGTTTGCAATAGCAAAACCCAATTAGCAGGCTAATTCACCATTAGCAGGCTAATTATCCGATTATTCATAATTCATTTGTTGATCTAATTGACATTTCATATTAAGCACACAACATATTTCATTTTCATAATTGAAATACATCAGAGTACAACATCATATAGCTTCAGCACTCAGCTACCCCATTAGACAACTACACCAGGACCAAGTTTCACATGCAACATCTATAACCTTTCGAAATTAGCATCATAAATGGTACATAGACAGATGTATCTCATCTGGAAAACAGCTGAAGCAGAAGGCGAATATTGAGCCTTCATTGATGTTGAAGGTCTTTGTAACTTTAGGCCCGTGCCTGTGGATGATTGACCGTCCATCCTTTGTCCTCTTCAGGAACACTTCAATATTGAACCGTGGGTGTTGTATGAATACCTTCCTCGCCTCCTGACCATACGGGTGGTTCGAGAGGTAATCATCAGTGAACTGCTTTGGAAAGGCCTGAAAACAAGGATGTGCATAAATATTTTCTCTATATTGGAAATGGGGCAAAGGAATAAAAAATGCAAGGTATAATAGTTAGTACCATCCTGTAGTGAACTGATGTCTTCTTCATTGTGTAGACAAAGATCTTGTTGTTTTTTGTCGCTAATTTCTTTATCCTAACAATCTTTCTGAGTTTCTTGACTTGACTGATATTCATGGACAACTCATTTCCCCATATGCAAAAAGGGTCGAACAGTGGGTCAAAACCTCTGACAGCAGGACCTACATGTGCAAGACCAAATTATTAAAAACCTAAATATTAGAATGGTTCCTGCAATTGCACAATAATGTTCTATTAGACAACGGACCATGCACATGCTAACCTCGATTGTAAACCTTAGTGCTTCCCATTGTTTCCCTGCAACACATATAAGGTAGTTAGTCATCAGGTTAAGTAAGGGTGTCGGTGTCAAAACCGGCGGATCTTGGGTAGGGGGTCCCGAACTGTGCGTCTAAGGTCGATGGTAACAGGAGACAGGGGACACGATGTTTACCCAGGTTCGAGCCCTCTCTATGGAGGTAATACCCTACTTCATGCTTGATTGATCTTGATAAATATGTGTATTACAAGAGTTGATCTACCTCGAGATCATAATGGCTAAAACCCTAAGAGTCTAGCCTGTATGACTATGAGTCTTCTTCTCTGTCCCTACGGACTAAGCCCTCCGGTTTATATAGACACTGGAGGGAACTAGGGTTGTACAAAGTCGGTTATAGAGAAAGGAATCTTCATATCAGGACGCCAAGCTTGCCTTCCACGCCAAGGAGAGTCCAATCCGGACACGGGAGATAGTCTTCGGTCTTCTATCTTTACAGCCCATCAGTCCGGCCCACATACCATAGTCCGGACGCCCAAGGACCCCCTAATCCAGGACTCCCTCAGTAGCCCCTGAACCAGGCTTCAATGACGAGGTGGACGGCGTGCAAATTGTCTTCGGCATTGCAAGGCGGGTTCCTTCTCCGAATACTCCAACACAGTCTATGGACGCAACGAACGTGTCCGGCTCTGCAAAACAAATCCCACACACAACCACAAAGAGTATAATATTTCACGAGTCCAATCCGCTGACAACTTTTTGGCAATGTGACATCACGTCACCACCCAGTTATTATATCGAACCGTTTTTTTCCGCTTATCGTTCCACATTCCGAGACGCGGTTTCATTGGCACGCCTTGTCGAAGCAGAGATCGTGTCCCCTTATTGCGGGATCCTCATCAACACGGGCATGGGTATTCGAACCGTCCGGTTGGCATGATTCCTTAAGAATAAGCGGGTTCCAAGGTCGAGGAGGAGGCGTTCGATATTTACTACCTTTATAAAGGGACCAAGGCCCGTCTGGCTTCTTTACGCCAACCCTTTCCTCAGCCTCTCCAACCTCGAGCTCCAACACCCAAGGTTTCGATTGTTTCGAGCTTCCCAGTCATGTTTGGTCCCAGCCCTCAAGGTCAATGGGTGCCTTCCTCCGTCACAGAGGAGGATATCGCGAAGCTCCGGGCGGCCAGATACCTGACCGCGGAAATCCCCCACAGGCTTCCTGCTCAAGCGCAGGTTATTCCTACTCCCAGATCCAGCGAGAGGGTCGTATTCATCTCCCACTTCCTCCGAGGGCTAGGGTTCTCTCTCCACCCCTTTTTCGAGGGCTTATGTTCTATTACGGGCTAGATTTTTATGATCTAACTCCGGACTCCTTCCTTCATGTCTCGGTGTTCATTATCACGTGCGAGGCTCTCCTCCGCATTCCCCCACACTTCGGCTTATTGCTTAAGACCATTAATGTGAGGCCGAAGGTAGTCGATGAGGAACGAGCAGAGGCGGTGGTGCTACAGTGGACAAACTTATCAATGCTCCTTGGCCAAAAGGATCCTTCACATAATCTTCCGATTTATGGCAGCGAGAGTGGTTTTACATCACTGAACCCCATGCTACCAAGTGGGCAGCTATACCTGCGTTCCAATCTGGCCCGCCAATTCAGCTCGCATCATGGGTCAATAAGGGGTTGGACTGGGGATCAATTGACAAAGTGCACACTCTACAGAGCTGCATCCGGAGCCTTATTGAGAAGGACATCGGACTTATCAACGTAGTCCAAGTAATGCTAATCCGCCGGGTCTTGCCATGCCAGCAGCGGCCTCTTCGCCTGTGGGAGTTCAATCCGGAAGGACCATGAACCCTTCAGCACTTCTTCAGCACAACACACAAAGGAATGTGGAAATTATTCTTCGGGGCACGTAAGAAGTGGCCGGATACTATAGAGGATGTCGGCCTTAACTGCAACCTTCCGGATACCCCGGTAAGCACTCGACTCTCGAATACAATTTAGATAAGCCTCTCATAACAAGATACTGAGAAAACCATTCTCTTCCAGGGCTGAATAAAGAAGGTGGAGCGAATCTGGTGTTCGGCTCCTCTTCCCGAAGACTCAGCTAGTCCCGTGCTAAGAAGGATGCTGGTCCCGGCGCCATACCAGGTGTCGGTGGAAGAGGAGAATGAGGAGAGCGGGGGAGCCAAAGGTGGCTTCCCTCCCGGAGGCAAACCACACACTGTGCCCGGGGAGATTGAGGCTCCCTCTTCCGAAGAGAGAAGGAGAAGCTGACATCCTTTCTCCTCATGGTAAGAAAAGGGCCTCCTCCGAAAGTTGGGAGGTAAGGGCTCCTAAGAGAGGCAAGACGCCCCTGTCAGGTGGTTCAGGCTCAAAAGGTGACGTTGTCGCACAGTTCCTTCGTAAGAACAAGCCTCCAGCCGAATCGTAAGTGAACCAAGGTGTTTTGAACATATCCCGTTCCCGTTCTCATTACAAAGGTAACATCTAGAATATGTGTTTTGTAGTCTGTCACACAGTCTTCCTCAACAACCCTCCTCCGCGGGGGACCTTCTTCCAGAGATGATGGAAAGCGAGACGCCTCCACAGGCTCCCTCGCCCAACAGGGCGGACGACGTTGAGGTGTCGTCCCAGAGGATCTCTCCCGATCAACATAGGATAATGGAGATGGCGCCCCAAGGTGAGACTTCGGCCGCCCAGGGTCCGTAGTGTGCGGTCCCTATGGGGGCTAATAATAAAGGCTCCAGACTATCCGGTTTACAGCCGGAGACGACTCTAGGGTCGAGTAGACATACCCTTTCCAAGGGAGTCCGTATTGCCACAACTGCTTCCAGGAATCCGGAGGCGCCGGATACATTGACGGACATGTTACGGTATTCGTCAATCTCAGAGGAACATCGTACCTTGATGGGTACGGTGGTTGAGAGGATTCTGTCCGCGAAAAGCGGATTGAACGAAGCCTTCATGGGCCTGCTAAGAGGCTTTGAGGTGTGTAATGTTATATTTTTGATTGTGCTTTATACGCAAAATGCACCTGTGTATAGATAGTAGCCCCTGAGACTTTGGTTGGCGCCCAAAGGTAGGCAATCAGAGGATCAAAAAAGATCTCCCCTTCTAATGACTTGAAGCACAGGCTGTTACCTCCATGACGACTGCCCACGCTACAGAGGTTGCAGGTCTGGAGCACAAGCTTGATGTGGCGGATAACGACATCACACTTATTAACATGCGACTCGACGAGGCGCAAGGTATGTGTTAGAGTATGTATATAATAACATGAGCACGAAGCTTGAATTATATTCTGAGACATGCATATCTGCAGATGGTGTTGCCGCGGTTGAGACCCTTCGGGCTGAACATGCCCGAGCCAAGGAGCAAACCCGGATGAGTAATGTGGCTGCCAAGAAGGCAGCTGATGAGTTAGAAGCCGGACAGGCTGCACAGCGCCAGTGTGAAGAGAGAATGTCTACTATGGCGCGCGAGCTGAAGGAAGCCACTGTCCAGTGCGAATTACTTGAGAAGGATAACAAGGCCAAAGCAGCCGATATTGACAAGGCATTACAAGAGGCGAAAGAAGCACGATCTGAGTCTAGAGCGGCTCGGGAAGAGATTCGGCAAGCTGGGGAGAGAGCGGCCGGTAGGCCTTTCTTATTACAGACTAAATTCGGCGATCCGAAGTATTCCCTGCTGAATCAAATGTGGAGCTCCCCTGATGCCTTTTTGGATTTGCCGAAGAGTGCCTCTGATGTGGCGCAGTTTTACGAAGCGCAAGAAAGGTATGCAACGGAGAAGCTTTTCTGGTCACAATTTGGCACGTCGAAGCGCCCACTGTTGCTGAACAAACAAATGGCCCAGTGGGCCGAACTCCACAAGATATCCGGTTCTGCCATGAAGGACGTCGTAGTCCGGCTATGGGCGACTGAGCTAGTTCCGAAGAGTTACTTCGGTTTGGTGCAGCGACTAGTTGATGCGGTGCCGCGTATCGACGTCGTTAAGCGATCAACGTGCATTGAAGGTGCATGGATGGCCCTTGCCTGTGTCAAGACGTACTAGGCAAAGATGAAGGCCACCGATATTGCAGCGAAAAATCCACCCAAGGGCAGGGAGCATCACACGCCGGAGTATTATTTTGAGGATGTCTTAGAGGGTGCCCGCTTGATAGAGGGTCAATGCTCGAAAGAGATGATATTCGAGTGAAATTTATTGAAATTGTAAAAACAATATTATTGTATTTTAAGGTTATGCCTAGAAGTTGTGGCTCCTCCTGTGCGGCCGTTTTTGTATAATCTGAAAGTTTTCCAGTCGTCGGCTTCAGCCCCCTCGTATAAAATACGGGGGTGTTAGGAAAAGCACTTGACCACTCTTGACCCAACGTCTTGGTCCGTGAATGCGGCGAACTAGGCAATCAGACTATAGGGCTTTAGCACTTTCACTTAGCCATAGGAGTTTTACGGTGGGTCTACGATGTAGCCCCTGGTATGTACGCAGTTATCCGAATATGGTGCGTTACATGGGTGGCCGGAAGAACGGTCCTTCGTGTAATACGGAAGGAATCGTGAAAGATTCTAGTAAGTCATCGAGTGGTTGACCAGCTCTCGCCACATCATGACAGTCGGTTTTTGGCTTTCTCTAATGAGGTGCTCATCCGGATAAACCGGGACACAATCGCAGTAGTTCTCCCTTTACTACCCTAGCCGATATAGCGGAACGTAAGGTAGTAAGCACAGGAGTCGGGCAACCCAACTATTGACCAAAGACATGATTCGGAGCTGATGCATATAAGGC
Organism: Triticum aestivum; assembly: GCF_018294505.1. NCBI lineage: Eukaryota > Viridiplantae > Streptophyta > Magnoliopsida > Poales > Poaceae > Triticum > Triticum aestivum. Next base: position 172,430,795 of record NC_057796.1, read on the forward strand.
CAAACTCGCGATGCCGAAGTGTGCTTATAAAGCTGTTCGGACTTCTCGGCAATTCATTTTGTTCCCATATCGAGCCCCTGGCAACCTGTGCCGAGGCGCGAGTGTGAAACAACCGGAGAAATTCAGCTCTTTTAGAAAAAGCGAATACTGGATACGGATTATGTTTACTGGGACCTGATCGATATGTCAATTGCCATTTTACAAATAAAAATGCCACGACCCAGGCTATTTGACATGCCGGTGGTCGAAGGCTGAGGGAGAAGGCACTTTACAGGCTCAAAATAGAGAGTGCGGTCTACAGAATTATTTGGACCTCCTGTCGCACGTCTGCGCCACCTTGCCTCGGTTAAAGGATTCCTCTAGCAGGAATAACCTTTGGGTAAGTGTATGAAGCCGAACTCCGAAAGAGTCTGCGAGATGACCAATATTTTGCGTCACCTGTGATAAGATAAAAAGAAATAGTTAGAAATGAGAAGGAGGGAATGGGAGTGCTTGTAGGCTTGCCCGTATAGTGCCTCCGCCGATGGCCAGGGTATTTTAAGTGCATTATTATGTATGTGCGGTGTAAACTTCGTGTGATTGTGAGGCGAACGACGGGGGATGAACTGCTAATCCCGCTCTCAGATGGATCGGTTCCATTTAATAGAAACCGGCGGCTTAATGGCCGATGAGTTGTGCGGCTGTAATAGCCATAGTAAAATCCCCTGTACGGAGGGAGCGTTCCGTATTTCCGTTTATTGTTATGACGCCGCGTGGACCGGGCATTTTAAGTTTTGCGAGGGCGTAGAGTGGGCCCGCATTAAATCGAGTAAGAGCGGTATGCCCCAGAAGTGCATGGTAGCCACTGTGGAATAGGGCAATATCAAAGGTCAAGCCCTCACTTTGGAAGTTGTTTGGCGAACCGAGAACGACTTCGAGTGTGACAGAGCCCGTGTAGTGAGCTTCTACGCCGGGTAATGCTTCCTTGAGGATTGTTGTAGTGGGTTTGATTTTGGAAGGATCAATGCCCATTTTGTGGACAATGTCTTGGTATAGTAGATTAAGGCTACTGTCACCATCCATAAGGACTTTCGTGAGATGGAACCCATCTATAATTGGATCGATGATCAAAGCTGTCGAACCTTCAGGACGGATATGACTAATTTTCGGGGGAACCCGCTCTATGGCGTATGCATCCCGTAGTGCGCGCGTGTGCTCCCCTGTTGGGGTGTGCGTCGCGTATACCATATGTACGGTTTTTACTTCGGGGGGGGGGGGGGGATTGCTTCTGAACCCCTGTATTCGGCTGGCGAGTCTCTTCGTCATCGCTCTCACTGGGCGGCCCCTTCCCCTTGTGTTCGGCTTAAAGCTTGTTGGCTTGTTTGAAGACCCAGCATCTTTTGTTAGTGTGAGTAGCTGGTTTATCGGGGGTGCCATGGATCTGGTAGGGCCGATCCAATATCTTGTCGATATTGGATGGTCCATCTCTATTTGTCTTGGATGGCTTTTTCCTTTGACCGGGCTTGGAGTCGCTGAATCCGGCGTTGACCGCTATGCCTTGCGTTATTTCATCACTATTATGACGCTTGTGTTTATTGTGTCGTGGCTTTCCGTTGCCGTCTCGGACTTCGGAAGTGCCCGGATCGCTGGCGCCGTTGCTCCTACGAGCGAGCCAGCTGTCTTGTCCCACGTAAAAGCGGATCATTAGAGCGGTAAGGGCTGTCACGGATTTTGGTTTTTCTTGACCGAGGTGGTGGGCGAGCCATTCATCCCGGATGCTGTGTTTGAAGGCCGCGAGGGCTTCGGCGTCCGGACAATCGACAATTTGGTTCTTTTTAATTAAGAACCTAGTCCAGAGCTTTCTGGCTGACTCTCCGGGCTGCTGGATAATGTGGCTTAAGTCATCGGCATCTGGTAGCCGGACATATGTACCTTGGAAGTTATCGCGAAAGGCGTCTTCCAGGTCTTCCCAGCTGCCAACGGGGTTCTCTGGAAGGCTGTTTAGCCACTGCCGAGCTGGTCCCTTTAGTTTTAGTGGGAGGTATTTCATGGCATGGAGATCATCACCCCGGGCCATGTGGATATGGAGAAGAAAGTCCTCAATCCATACTGCGGGATCTGTTGTTCCATCGTATGATTCGATATTCATGGGTTTAAATGTCACAACCCTAGAATTTGCTTGTAAATAGTTGCCTCAGAGTGCATCATGCATCATGTCTAGATTCAAGAAAACTTGAATTGAGGAAAATTTGGAAGCCTCAAAATTTTAATTAAAAGAAGGGCAAAGAACCCTGGGGAAAATTGATTCATTGTTTTCCAAAATGTTCTTATTAATTGTTTGATATTTTTGGAAAGGCTTTTGCACCAAACCAAAAATAATGAACATTTTTAAGGAATATTTTGGGACTTTGAATTTAAATCGTTATCCTATTTGAATTTGAATTTATATTCATATAATTAGAATATAACTTCAATTGCCAGTGAAATGTTTTATGTGCTTTGGAAAAGTCCATCTAGCAACATAAACATATTTCAGAGAAGTTGGCACTAGTTTTGAATCTTGTTTGAATTTAAAACAGTGGACAAGTAAATAAAAAGAAAACAAACAGAAATAAAACAGAATAAAGCAGAAAGAACTCACCTGGCCCAACTTACCTGGCCGGCCCAGCCCAGCTGGCCCCTGCCAGTCGTCCCGTACCTCTGCCAGTAGGCAGAGGCAGGGCAGCGAGCGCACGCGCCCGAGCGGCCACCTCCTGCTTCGCCGTGTCGACGCCTCCTTCCTCCCAACCACGCGCCCAGGAGACGTGGACGAGGCCCGTGCTGATCCCCCTTCTCCCCTGGCCATTTTCCCCTCTCCCTCCTCGTTCTTCGTCCAAACACAGAGCCCCGCCGGCCACCGCAGCGCGCAGCTCACCACCGACGTGGTCACTGGCCTCCCCTCGCCTCGCCACCCTGCGTGAGAGCTCCACCTCGCCGTCATCTTCCTCATCGCCGAGCCGCACGACGCCGGGAGCCCCGTACCATCATCCTCGCCCGCTTCTTCAACCCTCGGCCGTGAAGATCTCCGGCGACCATACGCCGTCGTCAGCGCGTCCCCAAGCCCGCTAAGCTGCTCTACCGGCCCGCTGTGAGCTCCGCCACACTCTCCCCCTAACCCCGCCGTCTTTTGCGTCCGCCAGCTAGCCCCGCCGACGAAGCCGAACTCCAGCCGCCGCCGCAAGCTCGCTTCCGGCAGGCTCAGGCCTCCCCTCGCCCTCCCGTGGCATCCCCTGGATGTGCGGGACCGTGGGCTACGCCCCGGTGCCTTTCCCCGCCGCTCCCGTGGCCTTCCGGCGCGTCTCCGCCGTGCCCAGTGGCCACCGGTGGCTTACTGCCGGCGTAGCCGGTCATTAGGGCCTAACCATCCTATTAACCTACACTTTGGGTCAATGACAAGTGGGCCCTGCTATTTAATTAAGTGAGCTAATGAAATAATTAGGTTAATTAAGCTCTGTTAGTTCACTGTGCAGCTGACATGTGGGTCTCGGCCGTCGGGTTTGACCCTAGCTGACTGTGTTGACCTGCTGACGCAATGCTGATGTCACACTGATGCAGTAAACTGTTTCTGGATTTTAAATAAATCTAAATGATTTATTTATTTTCAGAAATTTGCCTAAACTTCTAAAATTCATAGAAATTCAACCGTAGCTCCAAATGAAATAATTTATATATGAAAACTTATCAGAAAAATGCAATATATCCATCTATATCATTTTCATGTATGAAAAACCAACTTATACCTACTGTATAAGTGAAAACATGATAATTGCATTTTAAGTGCTTAATGTGGAGCTTGCATATGAACCTTTGGTTCATATGGACTTCATCTAAATCGTTGCTAGATGCATTAGGCCAGATCACATCATATTGCCATGTCATGATCATGCATCATACTGTTGCATTGCATTGATTGTGTTCTCTCTTGTTTGCCGGTGTTTGTCCCCTCTCAGTAGACGTTGTTCCGACGATGAGTTCGATGACACCGATGAAGAGCTATATCATCTTCAGAAGTGCCAGGCAAGCAAAACCCCCTTGTTCATTCTGATATAATCCCACTCTCTCGATCCTGCTCTCTTTTACTGCATTAGGACAACAGCGATTCAACTGTTACATGTTGCGGTAGTTGAACCCCTTTCCTCTGCATGACCTGTCATTGCCACAGTAAATGGATGTAACCCACTAGCATGAGTAGGAGTTGTTTGAGCCCTGATGTGCCTACTCATTCATGCTTGTTTGTCATGCCTCCTACTGCTTAGAGTTGAGTCAGGTCTGATTCATCGGGGATGAATTGGAATGTGGTGAACATGTCCTACTATTGAGAGCTAAGTGTGTGAACACGATTTGGTAAAGGTAGCGGTGAGAGGCCATGTAGGAGTACATGGTGGGTTGTCTCATTGAAACCGTCCTCAGGAACTGAGTTCTGTGTTTGTGATCCATGAACATCTACTACCACACATTGGGCTCCGGGCACTCCGAGCTTTCTCGACTTATTAATCAACCAGATCTCTATCCAGGAGTTGCAACTAGTTTCTGGTGTTTGTAGGTTGTGTTAGTAGTCTACCAAGTGGCACCCGGTACAGGTGGGCTTGGGACAGACTAGGCACCGTGGCACGGTGTACCAAGCGTAGATCCATCCGACGAGGTGGGCTTGGGAACCCTGCACACATCGTTTGGGGCCTTGAGCGACACCCCGGCCGGATCTCCTTGCGGATGGAGCCCGAATAGGCGATAAAGCTGGACTAGAGACTTGTGTGGTTAGTCAGGTCGTGGCCGACTCCCTCACAAGGCTTCCGCTTGAAGGTTGCCGAGATACACGACGTGTACATGGTGGTAAGTGGCGAGAGCGTGTGTGAAGAAGTACACCCCTGCATGGTTAACATCATCTATTCGAATAGCCGTGTCCGCGGTAAAGGACTTCTAGGTTGCCTGTACAGTTCATAGACAAGTGAAAGTGGATACTCTAAAATGCGCAAGATAAGCGTGAGTGCTATGGATGGCGTTCTCATAGGGAGACGGGAGCGGATCCATAGTGGTGTATTGTTATGGTGAATATGTGGACTCGTGTGCGCCACCTCAAAAGAGTTACTTGCATTCATAGTTCAGGTTAGCCACTGAGTCGAAGCTGGCTTGCTGCAGTCAAACTCCACCACCCCTTTATTGATACTGATGCATATGTAGCTAGTTCTGATGTAAGTCTTGCTGGGTACATCTGTACTCACATTTGCTTAATTTATGTTTTTGCAGAGAGACTTCAGTCTCACTAGTAGTTCCGCGTGGACTTCGACGTTTAGCTTGTTACCTCAGCTACGATCTTGTACCCTTGGGCGCGTCTTGTAGATAGTCAGGCTTCTCAGCCTTTTTCATTTGTAGTTGTCTGTACTCACACAAGTTAAGCTTCCGCTTGTGCTTGTTGCTTGTATGCTCTGTATGTTGGGTCATGAGACCCATGTTTGTAATACTTGGCTCCTCAGAGCCTAATGAATAAATACTTCGAGTTGTAGAGTTTTGTTGTGATGCCATGTTGTATTTACACATACCGGGCATATTGTGTGTATGATTGAAATGCTTGGTATGTGTGGGATCCGACAACCTAGTTGTTTATCCTTGGTAGCCTCTCTTATGGGGAAATGTAGTCTAGTGCTTCCACTGAGCCATGGTAGTCTGCTACAGCCCGGTTTACCGGAGTCCTGCTAGCCCAGTTACTACTGCTCCGGAACACTTAGACTGGCCGGTATGTGATCCACTTCGTTCCTGTGTCTGTCCCTTCGGGGAAATGTCACGCGGTGACTTCCTGAGTCCTGCTAGCCTGCTACAGCCTGGTTTACCGGAGTCCTGTTAGCCCAGTTGCTACAGCCCGGATTCACACGCTGATGACCAACACGTTCGATGCTGGTTCATGTATGCCTGTCCCCGTAAGTTAGCGCCACTTTGGGTTCACGACTAGTCATGTCGGCCCAGGTTCTCTGTCATATGGATACTAGCAACACTATCATATACGTGAGCCGAAAGGTGCGAACGGTCCTGGGCCAGGTAAGGTGGCACCCATGGGAATACCGTGTGTGAGGCCGCAAAGTGATATGATGTGTTACATGCTAGATCGGTGTGACTTAGAATCGGGGTCCTGACAGCTTTGGTATCAGAGCTTGACTGCCTGTAGGATTACCAAGCCAAACTGGTCGAAGTTGAGTCTAGAAATGCTTTAGTTATATAAGGGAATTGATTGTGGAAGGGAACATAAGGCTCTTTTTACTCCTTTACCTTATGCCCTTCTGATCTGAGTCATCCTCTTCTTTTCTACGGGGATTAAGAACTAGGCTTCTCATCTTTCTATCAGGATCACATGTTACTAATTCGTAGACTTATAGGGTTGATGGATTCAAGCCTCAGTTCAGTTACTAGTACTTCTATGTGTTAACAGTTGGTCTCAGAACCTTGATACTGTGATGTTGTGTGGTTATGCCACCATTTTGCAGGATGTCTCAAATAATTTTGAGCATTTACAGCTGTTATGCTGTCCAAGTCATCCCAGGTTTCCAGATAGTCTGATGCACTTGCAATCATTCCTCCATGTTACTGATGTCCATTTGGGCCAGATTAATCACACTAACCAGTGTGTTGAGGTATTCCATTGCCTCGATATATATGTTGAAGCTATTATTATGACCCTAGGTGTCTTAGAGAACCACCCAGTAATCTAGCAATGCTTTTATCCCCAGTGTGATGATTCTGGCCATCTTTCCCGAAAGCATCTCGTGATGCCATTTAGTTGGTAGGTATTCTATTCCTGGGTTTTGAACCCGAGATTCACTCCACTCATCTCCTCTTGATAGTTTTTGCTAGTTCCTTTAGGATATTAGTAATCTTTGCGATAGTCCTCGAGGTTCGTGGTATTTTCTTCTTCCAAATACCATGAACTACCTATGGCAGAAGTTCCTCGTTGAACCGGACGATCACAACCAGAGTGCTCTTAATGAGTTCTCGGTTCTATATTGTGACTCTGCCAGCTCTACCTTTCTGCATGGGTTATCCGAAAGAAATATGTGAACTTGTTCAACATGCTAATCCATGAGTCCACAACTCAGAAAAACATATGTTCCTTTGAGTTGTCCCCCTTCAGTTATATTCCGACCTTCATCTATCAATTGATAGTCAAGAGTATGTGTGTGATCGTGTTCATCGATGCCTATTATTCTTGTGGTCCATCAATCCATTCTATTCCGGAATGACTAGGAGAAACAAACTCCAGTACTTCATCCATATCTAGGATTGGATCAAAGCAGTTGTATTCCGCAGATCAAAATGCCAATCCAGCCTTGGATCTGTTCTACCTCGGAGTATTACCCCCTTTATGTCAGGATTGTCATGAGAATTGAAGCATCTCTCATGAATTCTTGACGCAGTGATACTTCTTGCCATCATTTTTCATTCCTCGGTCCCGTGTTGTCGCAACCGGAATGCCGACAAGTGAACCATGATGTGTGAAATCAATACGCCTAGCAACCGTGTTGCTTGGTAGTTAATGGACATTAATATCATTCTTAGCGTGTTGGTTATCGAATCACTATTCTAGGATTGATCGTGCTACCTTGTCCTTATTTCTGGTGCACTCTTCAATCTTTGAGTTAGGATTGAATCCCTTGCTCTTCTGATCATGTCGTCTTCCTTGAAAAGCAAGATTGTTCTCGAGCTTAGAGACATATCTGTGGTTCGTGATTTTCCGGATATCTTCACGGAGGTATCACCAGGTCATCCCCTGACCGATATATTGAGTTCGTGATCAAGTTGGTTTTCCAATAAACCACTCTTTCTCCAAGAATCTGTGTTGGATATCCCGAGCTAGTTGGTTAGGCCAAACAACTACTTGGAGAGTTGGAAGATAAAAGCTTGTCTGACTTAGTTCATGTTAAGGGATATCTTTTTGTGTGTGTGTGTGTGTGTGTGTTGAAGAAAGATGATATCTTCATCGATTGGTCCTCGTGATCAGTTATTGGATCTATTGTCTTGTAAAAACTTTGATTTGAGTGTGGGCTATCCTCAAATCAATTCAGAACCAACGATGTTCGTAATGTTGTCTTACTCGTGGTTGATTCCTCGGGCATACACCATTACATCCTTTGGTCTGACCAATGCTATCACCGTGTTCACTTAATTGTAGAATTCCATCTATATGGAAGCCTGGATGGTTTGTTGTTGAGCCCATTGACAACATTTTCATCTTGTCCATGATTCATGTTGAACATCTAAGTTAGCGTTGGAAACTTTTGAAAGCGTTATCTTCGTGCTAACCCATGAAGTATATGTTTGGTGAAAGAAGTGACCTCCTCTAATTCACATGCATTCGATGCAAGTTGTCGTCGTGAATTCGAGAAAGCTTGTTTTTGCTTCCTCTGGAATCATCCCAAGTCAGTCATGCACATGCGCGAAGTAATATGTGGTTTGGAGACTTGCAACCTTCACTCTATAAGTATCCCTAGCATACCAAGCCACTGATTGATTTTCCCAAGGAAAAGGAGTTTGTTGTGTTAATTCTAGATCATGCACAAGACTTTGATATCCTCGATGATGGTTCCCAGCCAGAACTCGGAAGTGTTTTCTTGTAAGACTACTACATGGTCATGCTTGTCTGGGACAACGTGTTCACATGTACATAGCAGAACCAGCTCATGTTTTGGAGCTTGCTATCATAGTTCATCTCCCGAGAATCTCGCAACGTCATCTCGTCGATTTGTGTTGCAAACTTTCTTTTCCAGACACGTTGTTTGAATTATCCTGTTGCCAACCAGATCTGAATCTCAGGCAGATGTGATGGTTGGAACCTCTTCCAAGAACTATGATATAGGTTCCAGTGAAGTGGACGCACCTAGCTGGAAGCACTATTGTTGTAGTATCTTGATTAAGCCGTTTGGTAACCTCCCATGAGGATTTCGCATGACTTATTCTAAAAGTTGTTCCTTATGGATTTAGTGCTTCCAAAGTCCCACCTTTTACTTGATGTTCTAGATACCAAACCATATCTATAAATGGGTGACGCTAGCACCTCAAGGAGAACATTAGAAGCGGAGTGCTAAATGTCTCTCGGTCGATCATCCAGATTTCGTTCCCTTGGCCTCGCTAAGGTGAAATCTGAGAAAGTGTTGTCTTCCTTTGCACCTGCATTGTCCATCACTATTCATCATGGTAGTAAGATGTGTTGCCAGGATCCTCGGCATGGATGTTGGTAGGACCTTGATGACTATGGAAATGCTCAAGTTCTTGAGAGCACACTCAGTCACTAGGTTATATGCTCGGTATCAATTGGAATGTGCCTCCCGTTTGCCGGGTTGTTCTATAACCATAGTTTCCTTTCTGATCTGAGTATGCCATTTCCCCGAATCCCTTCAAACGATCATCGTGAATTGCTCGATCTTCGAGGAGATCGTTTCCTATGGAATATCCTTTGATCGTCATCGAGTTGAGTGAAGATCTCGAGAGCAAGGATATCAAGATCAACATGAAGCAGGGAATCAACGTTCCTATGAAGGGCAATTGGACCATGAAGATCGTATTAGCTTTGTGTCCCTCTGTCTTCTTACCTCATGTCTTGAATCTCGGGACGAGATTCTTGTTTAGTGGGGGTGAGTTGTCACAACCCTAGAATTTTCTTGTAAATAGTTGCATCAGAGTGCATCATGCATCATGTCTAGATTCAAGAAAACTTGAATTGAGGAAAATTTGGAGGCCTCAAAATTTTAATTAAAAGAGTTGAGGTGGGGCGGGCTAGTGTTCGGCTTGAGTCGCCGCTTTATCCCGACCACGTGGTGGTCAGTCAGCCGCACTGTGCGATGATGGTAAGGGCTCCAATGCCTCACTATCAAACTGAGGTAGCAATTTGCGCTTCGGGTAACTTTTGGCTAGGCGCTTGAGGCCGTATTCCTCGGCTGCCAGGACATCAGTCCATCTATCATTGAGCAGATCTTGATCAGCTTGAAGTTGCTGCTGCTTCTTTTTCAGGCTCCTTGCAGTGGCTATTAGCTGGCACTTAAAGTGCTCCTGCTCGAGAGGTTCCTGTGGCACAATAAAATCCTCGGTGCCGAGGCTCGCCCCGTCCTCGGAGAGCGGAAGATAGTTACTGTCCTCCAAGTCTTCGTGTGTGGCCTGTTCATCAGAGCTAACTTGCCCGTCTTCCCATTCATCTTGTTTGGAAGTTGCCTCAACGGGATCTTCATTGTCTACGGCACCATCTGGAGTGTTATCTTCTCCTGTGCCGGTATTGCTATCTTTGCTGCGGCGTGATTTAGAGCGGCGCCGCTGACACCAGCGCTTTGGTTGTATCTCAGGAGGTTTATCCTCAACTGGATCTTCCTTGTCATCGTCGCTATTGTCTTTTGGTGCGTCCACCATGTATACGTCATATGAGGAAGTGGCCGTCCAGTGTCCGGTAAATGGCGGGTTTTGGGCCTCTTCTTCTCCGGCATCGTCGTCCATACCGTCGATGTCTTCGGAGCCGTAATCGAGCATGTCGGTTAAGTCTTCGACAGTGGCTAGTAACTGGGCGGGGGGTGGGAAACAAAATTCTCCGTCATCAGCCTCCAATTCAAACCGGATATAATTCGGCTGTGAGTTCCCCGCTAAGGAGAGTGTTTCTAATGAGTTTAGCACATCGCCTAAAGGCGAGTGCCGAAAGATGTCCGCGGAGCTGAATTCGACGATCGACGCCCGATCAAGCTTGTCGTGCGAGGACGCAATGCTTCGGAACCTGCAGCCGGAAACGTGTCCGAGGTTCTGGTAACGCAGATCTCACTTGAGGTTGGGTCTGTGTGCGGCTCCAACGCCGCTGAGTCTGCGGCCTCCGTGGCAGGGTTAAGCCACCCGTCCTTGGATGTCGTGATCTGCTCCGGATCTAGAGTCGGAGCAGTTGCAGGCGCTATCTCCTGGGTATGGTTCGATGACAGATTTAAGTCATGTTCATCGCGGTGAAAGGGAGTGACTACTGCCGCGGTCTCGAATCCGTCGAAGATCAAGTCTCCGCGGATGTCCGCGACATAGGTCAAGCTTCCGAATCTGACCTGATGGCCAGGGGCGTAGTATCAATCTGCTCTAGATGGCCAAGCGAGTTGGCCCGCAGTGCGAAGCCACCGAATACGAAGATCTGTCCGGGGAGGAAGGATTTTCCCTGAACAGCGTTGTTGTAGATGATTGACGGGGCCATCGAACCTCTTGACGACGACACAACAGAACTCTCAATGAAAGCACCAATGTCGGTGTCAAAACCGGCAGATCTCGGGTAGGGGGTCCCGAACTGTGCGTCTAAGGTCGATGGTAACAGGAGACAGGGGACACGATGTTTACCCAGGTTCGGGCCCTCTCTATGGAGGTAATACCCTACTTCATCTTGATAAATATGAGTATTACAAGAGTTGATCTACCTCGAGATCGTAATGGCTAAAACCCTAAGAGTCTAGCCTGTATGACTATGAGTATTATTCTTTGTCCCTTACAGATTAAGCCCTCCGGTTTATATAGACACCAAAGGGAAATAGGATTGTACAAAGTCGGTTACAGAGAAAGGAATCTTCATATGAGGATGCCAAGCTTGCCTTCCACGCCAAGGAGAGTCCCATCTAGAGATGGGAGATAGCCTTCGGTCTTGTATCTTTACAGCCCATCAGTCCAGCCCACATACCATAGTCCGGATGCCCAAGGACCCCCTAATCCAAGACTCCCTCAAAGGGTTCGCATGCTATCAGTAAAATATGTTGATGAAAAATAATCACATTGCAGATTCATCAGATTAATTCAAGCCACACGGAAAACCCATTTATCCAACCCAAGCATGATTAAGAACTAGGAAATATAGCACTTGTATATGTTTCTCATGTATTAAGTGCAGCCAAATTCGATTTATTCCTCACATGCACAACAATACAAAATTCTACCCATGACAATTGAACATCGCATTGCAGAATTGAACCAACCAGTTAACTAAACACCACAACAAATGAACCAAACTTTAACTGAGCACCACATTGCACAATATAACATACTCCTAATAGAAGACCAGACAGTTAACCAAACAGTTAACTATAGCCAATTGTAGCAATTGTATTTGTTTCTCATGTATTTACTACAACCAATTTCAATTTATTCCTCACATGGTATACAATTACATAATGCACCCACAATTTTGTAAAGATAAATTCGATTTATTTATCACATGGAAGACAATACAAAATTGCAGCCTGAAGAATTTAACATCACATTTGCTGAATTGAACCAAACAGTTAACTGAAGATCAACTAATTAACAAAATAGTTAATAAGTGAGCACCACACTGCACGACATATAAAACATATACACTAGAGCAACAGATTGCATGGTAAAATTAGGTAGCACAATTCACTAGAATTTGTGAAGGAAAGCCAGGAGCAGCACATGCAACGGGTAAACCGAGCATGCTTAACCGGCGTAGCTAGCAAATGGCAAGGTGCTGCTTCAAGATCTGGGGGTCGGCACGAATGGCAGCCATCGCGACCTCATCCGCGCGTGTGGCCGCGATTTGCTTCTCTGCTACCAAATGCTCCTGGCTATACTATGTGCACCATGGCTTAGGCCGGCGCTTATTTGGTGGAGGGGTTGGTGATTTGGGTGGAAGGTGTCGCGCTCGCGCCAGCGGTCGGGGCATGTGGGATGTGGAAGGAGGAGGAGGATGGGGGTCGGGTGTGGATTACCTGCCTGGATAGGCGAGGCCGAGGAGCGTGAAGGAAGGTCACCGACGAGGAGGCGACGGCGCTGCAGGCAAGGAGTGAAGGTTTGAACTTGGAAAGGAAGGCGGAAATAGGGGAAATGTGGCTTTTGGTAAGGGGGAGGGGGCAGGGAGATAGATATTTCCAAGGAAGCTGAAAATTTGGAATCGATTCAGCGAAAAAACTGGCGCGCAAAGTGTCATCAGACACGGTCCCTTATTCAGAACTGTGTACGATATGTGAACATCACAAATGATTCAGATAGGTTAACCCGTGTGTGTTGAGTTTGAACATCAAAAATTTTGGTTCGAATTTCCCTGGTTAAAGTGGTCATCCACGTCATTGCATAATTTGGGTACACAAAGGAGACTAACTTCTTAATCGAGCAAGTTCAGCAATTAAACAGAGCTAGCTGACCTAAACATTACTCTAACAAATTATAGACCGGTGCTCTTAATTAAACAAAACAAAGAGTACTACTACGGTTGGTGCTCGTCGATCTCCGCCGCCGCCTCCATGTCCAGCTCGCTCCTGACGGTCTCCTGGGGAAGGGGCTCCATGCCATCAATTGCACTATACTCGACAAGCATCTCGCCATCCGCGTCCGCCATATCTTTGGAATAGGCCGCCACGAGCTGGGCGTGGGCGGCCGCGATATGGGCTTTGGAGGGCTCCGTCGTGGCAAGGTATGCCGCGCAGGAATGGGCGGCTGCTCGAACTCTCTCGGCGATTGCCAGCTCTTCGGTCGTGGGTTGCCGACTGTTGTCGGAGAAGCTTCGTTCGATTTGTGCGGTGACCGCCACGAGCGGGCGTGGACGGCCTCGACATGGTAGTGGGTGGCCTCCAGCAGGGCTATGGCCGCCGCTGCGGAACAGACAGCTGATGTGCCGCTCTCGCTAGTTGCTATCCCCAAGGAAGATGCTGCTGCTGCCGCCTGAGAAGCAACGGCGGTTGTTTGGGCTGCCTTGCCGCCCGGACGCAGACTGCGGTCGCCCTCACAAAGCTTGTTAGCACGCGCCTGGCTGCTTCGGCCGCGCTCTCGCCGGAGTGGGCCGCCGAAGTTGCCCTCACGACGTGGGTCCACGTCCCCATCTTTCACTGGCGACGAATGAACAGTGAGATGATATTTGGGGAGTGAGCTAGTGTGCTTGACACGCCGGCTGTGGACTGTAGCCGACGCACCTTCTCTCGTAAGCCATGGGCGTACTATACACCGACGGTGCTCCAAGATATTTTTGGTGCATCTCACACGGATGGTGATAATAAACTGTGTGCGATCTACTTGATTTATCGTCTTGATCATTTGAATTACATAATGGGGTCACAGCTACAAAGGATGGTGTTTGAATTGTTAGAACTTTTATCTGCAGTGAACATGTAACTATAGGTGTGTCGTCAAAAAAATTGGCATTATTCAGGGTTCGTTTGTACATTTTTATACATTAACTGGGTTTTCCAGGAATTTTATGCGCATAATTCAAATTTGAACTACATGCACATGCTCCAATGCATATAAACTGATTGACAAATCAAATATGTGTCCTTGGTTGCATACTTAGGTCCCATGCAAGAAATGGGAATGAATTTCAAACACCCTGCCACCGTCACTCGGTCGCAAACATTGAGATACCTGGTTTTTAAATTCTAGTATATCCAAAACTCATCTAAAATTCATGAAACTTGGCATGCTATCATGTAACGGCATCAACATGCCGTGGTAATTTTTTTGTCCCATTTGGGACAGGTTTGGGTATATGCTTCTCACAAACTGGAGCTTCTCGCAACAAGCGAGATGGTTTCGGTAGGGAACGTGACACCTTTGGGGACGAAATGATATCAATTGCCTCTTATTGCTCTCAAAGTTTTTCTCGTGTCAACATAGAACAACAGGAGTGCTGTGTTCAATTTTGGAATTTTTTGGGGTTCGTTTGGACATTTTTATACATTAACTGGGTTTTCCAGGCATTTTATGTGCATAATAAAAATTTGAACTACATGCACATGCTCTAGTGCATATAAATTGGTTGAAAAATCAAATCTGTGTCCTTGGGTGCATGCTTAGGTCCCATGCAAGAAATGGGAATGAATTTCAAACACCAGGGCACCGTTGATTGCTGGCAAAACATTGAGATGCCTGGATTTTAAATTCTAGTAAATCCAAAACTCGTCTGAAGTTCATGAAACCTAGCATGCTATCATGTAGCGGCATCAACATACCGTGGTAAAAAATTTGTCCCATTTGGGGCAGGTTCGGGTATATGCTTATCACAGACCGGAGCTTCTCACAACAAGCATGATGGTTTTCGGTAGGGAACGTCCCACCTTTGGGGACGAAACGATATACATTGCCTCTTATTGCTTTCAAATTTTTTCTCGTGTCAACATAGAACAACAGGAGTGTTGTGTAGATTTTTGTGATTTTTCGGGGTTCGTTTGAACATTTTTATGCATCAACTGAGTTTTCAATGCATTTATGTGCATAATTCAAATTTGAACTACATGCACATGCTCCAGTGCATATAAATTGGTTGAAAAATCAAATCTGTGTCCTTGGGTGCATGCTTAGGTCCCATGCAAGAAATGGGAATGAATTTCAAACTCCAGGGCACCGTTGATTGCCGACAAAACATTGAAATGCCTAGTTTTTAAATTCTAGTAAATCCAAAACTCATCTGAAATTCATGAAAATTGGCATGCTATCATGGAGCGGCATCAACATGCCATGGTACAAATTTTGTCCCATTTGGGGCAGGTTTGGGTATATGCTTCTCACAAACTAGAGCTTCTCACACCAAGCATGTTTGTTTTCGGTAGGGAATGTCCCACCTTTGGGGATGAAACGATATCCATTGCCTCTTATTGCTTTCAATTATTTATCTCGTGTCAACATAGAACAACAGGAGTGTTGTGTGAATTTTTGTGATTTTTTCGGGGTTCGTTTGGACATTTTGATGCATTAACTAAGTTTTCAATGCATTGATGTGCATAATTAAAATTTGAACTACATGCACATGCTCCAGCGCATATAAATTGGTTGAAAAATCAAATATGTGTCCTTGGGTGCATGCTTAGGTCCCATGCAAGAAATCAGAATGAATTTCAAACACCAGGGCGCCGTTGATTGCCGGCAAAACATTGAGATGCCTGGTTTTTAAATTCTAGTAAATCCAAAACTCGTCTGAAATTCATGAAACTTGGCATGCTATCATGGAGCGGCATCAACATGCCGTGGTACAAATCTTGTCCCATTTGGGGCAGGCTTGGGTATATGCTTCTCACAAACCGGAGCTTCTCACAACATGCATGATGGTTTTTGGTAGGGAACGTCCCACCTTTGGGGATGAAACATATCCATTGCCTCTTATTGCTTTCAAATTTTTTTCTCGTGTCAACATAGAACAACAGGAGTGTTGTGTGAATTATTGTGATTTTTTGGGGTTCCTTTGGACATTTTTATGCATTAACTGAGTTTTAAATGCATTTATGTGCATAATTCAAATTTCAACTACATGCACATGCTCCAGTTCATATAAATTGGTTGAAAAATCAAATCTGTATCCTCGAGTGCATGCTTAGGTCCCATGCAAGAAATGGTAATGAATTTCAAACACTAGGGCACTGTTGATTGCCGGCAAAATATTGAGATGCCTGGTTTTTAAATTCTAGTAAATCCAAAATTGTCTGAAATTCGTGAAACTTGGCATGCTATAATGGAATGGCACCCGACATGTTGTGGTATTTTTCGTGTCCATTTTGAGAGAAGGCGCACTTGAATAATGACAGCCAATAAAGGCATTTTGAAAAAGTAGCTGCCACTTTAATATCTAAAACGTTTGTATAATTCAAACCATGTGCGTTCTATTAACCATTCACGTGACGCCACGTGTCTTGGTTTTAATGGCTATAGGAGGTGCCGTGCGGACAGCTGCTTGACCTTGACTGAACGGGAGGCGTGTGAGCGCCATGCGTGCGCAGGCTAACCGAGAGGCGTGCAAGCTGTCCTCGAATGCGCAGGCTCACCGGGAAGCGTGCGAGCTGTACGCTACGCAGGCCCGCTGGGAAGCGAGCCCTTTAACTTCCATGGCCGCCCGCCTTGATCGCATCCTCTCCATTAATGGCGCCCAAGTCGCAGTTTAATTCGCTTTTTAAATATAAAACACTCATCGCAAACGTTTTAGTTAGAACACCCGTATGCAAACCGACAGCTTCCCCGGGAAGCCAAGAGAAAATGTGTCGAGCAGGATTTCTGCAGCTCTTGATGCAAATGTTTTAGATAGAACACCCGTATGCAAAGTGAGAGCAGCGCAGGATTTGTGCATCCCTTCAACGCAAACGGTTGTTTTGGATGACCCGTGTGCAACCACGTACAAACAATTTGGTAAGATTTGCATCTGTCATATTGGGTATGTTGCCATTTGTCAAACTTGAAAGATTTACATTTGTTGATCTAGTATCGTTGCCATTTGTCAAACTAGAAAGATTTACATCTGTTGATCTAGTAACATTGCCATTTGTCAATCCTTGTAACATTGCGATTTGTCAAAATATGCAGCTAGAAATCATTAGCACTATGTAATTTTTGCAACTAAAATTCAGTAATTAAGCATAGATTTCATTCATAGATTAAGCAGTCGTTCTTAATTTATACAAACAGTTCAACTCAATAGCTGAACCGACAAAACTTCTCCCCAATTGTTGCCAACCACGTACTGAAATAGCTAGTTCAACTATATATACTAGCTAATTTTAAGTAAGTTGTTCAGTTCGACCACACATCTATAGTCAGATGAACTGAACAAAATAGCCCCTAAATACTACTACTACCACGGAGGGGCTTTATTCTACTTCCGGCAGCCTCTCCTCTGTCGAGCACGCTCAGTAAGAGGCAGAGGAGCAGGAGGAGCCTACCGACGAGCAGGACAAATCCAATACGGTGCCTGCCGTTGCTGCACATTCAGCGACGCTATCCAGCTCGAATGCCCAATGCCGCTCCAGATGATCCCTCTTGAAGCGGCCGGACTGCTCATAGATCTCCTGATTCCTCGCCTCTGCGTCCGCGTGTGTTGCGTCCACGGCTGCGGTAAGGCTCTTTGCATGCTCGACGAGGCGCTCCTCGTCCTCCTGCAGGAACTCGATGTAGCGCGCAAGGTTGCTGACGCACGTGCGGGCCTCCACCTCTGCCTCCCTCCTTCGGGCGACGGTGGCAGAGCGGGTGATGATCCCGGCGGTCGACGGTGGGCTGGCGGCCACGGCGACCGATGATGGGGTGGGGGCCACGACCACCACCTCCCGCCTTCGGGCCGCGGTGGCGGAGTGGGTGATGGCCATTGCCGGCCACGACGACCACCTCCCGCCTTTGGGCCACAGCGGCGGAGCGGGAGATGGCCCTAGCTTTCGACGGTGGTGTGGTGGCAACGGCGGCTGGCAACAGCTGCCGACGGGCAGCGGCGGCGGAGCGTGCGTTGGGTGTTCCGCGCACACCCAACAGGGACGCCACGCGCACTACACTACGCCGGGGACTGCGCCGCCGCCGCAGTGTAGCCTCCCAGCTGGAGCTGTCCTCTGATGACGGCGGAGTGGCTGAGCGACAACGATGGACCGGTGCCATTGGAGATTGTGGGAGAAGCAGACGAGATAAGCTACAGGGAGGGAGGGGAAAATGCGATGCAGGACTCACCGGCCGTGAGGGTTTTTATAGCAGGCCGGTAAGCATTGGGATTTTGGGGGATTTCACCGAGTCGGGCGGGAAGCTTGCGCAGGAACCTGCGAGGTTGCGTGGGAACGGGCTCACCGACGATTCATTGGCGCCACCGTTTAGCCAAAAGAAGGCCCCCGTGCGCTGCGCAAGCTTGCGCTGTAAGCCCTCTGCGGCAGCGGGGTGACAAGACGTGCGAGAGGAGGACAAGAGGACACGTACACATACAATTAATAAATTTTTTTGCTTAATTAGCTACTATACCCCCGTCCTGGTTTATAAGTAGGATTTAAATAATAAAATACGAATGCATGTCGCCATAGATTATGTCATTGGAGTCTTATTTGAACATAGTTTCCAGCTATACAATTTTTGTAACATGCATTAACACTTTTTTTGTTAAATTTAAGGTTATACACCAGCAAGCGTCTGCCCGCAACACACACGGCTTATTCCATCAGAAACAGCTCGGATGGATCAACTGTATGCCACGTATCACACACGCAACTCTAATCTGATTCATGCTTGATGTCTGCGACATCGGTCAAATGGTTCGTCTTATTTGCCACGTATCACTGTGCCGTCCTCTGCTCGCGTCCCTCGGCAAGCTCTGCTCGCCGTTAGGCGCCGCAGCGCGCTGTGCTCGCTGTTAGGCGCCGCGATGCGCTCTATCGCATCCGTTGGCGCGCTCTACTCGCGCCCGTTGGCGCGCTCGGCTTGTGGACAACTTTTCCTTGCGCGTTCAACTGCTATATGCATATATATATATATATGGTTGCTCGTCGTTGAGGCGACCGCAGAGCGCTCTGCTCGCGTCGCTCCGCGCGCGCTCTGCCAGCGGTTGGGCATGTTCATGATCACGTCGGGGGCCCCATATGAATGCGGTTGCACCGCACGCGTTGCCACACGATGTTGTTACGTGCGACACGATGAAGTTACACACTGCAAATTAGAACTGCCATCAGGGACTGCCGATATTCCTGGCCGTCCGGCTTCCCCTTTAATTCCCGCGGCCATTATAACCTTAGTCTATTCAACCTTTCGATTGTGCCCCACAACACAACAAGCACACCCACGACGACACATAGAGAGGGGATGTCCAGCGGCGCTCCAATGGAGTTCGGCGAGCATAGAGTGGAGAACCACGCGAGGGAGACGGATGTCTCGGTGGTGTACACCATCGACCCGGCGGTGGTGGACGACTACATCAACAGCTTTGAGCAGTTGCTTGCTGGAGACAAGTAGAAGGTGGTCGGCATCGACCTCCAGTACACCGCCGGTCATCCCGGCATAGATCAGAATGTTGCCGTCGCCCAGTTGTGCGTGCGCCATCATGTCCTCATCTACCACTACTGCATGGCCACAGAGCCTTGCGACCATTTCAACAGGTTTGGCAACAGTACTGACTACAAGTTCGCCACGGTGGATACCACCAATGATGTAAAAGTGCTCAGTGTTACGAGCTTGGCCTGCAAAAACCTTGTCGAAATCCATGACCACTACAGGGTCTGGGGTAGCACGAAGAAGGACTCCCTGGTTGAACTCGCCTCGTCCATCATCGACCCCTATTACAAAAAGATGAAGCAGGATGCCCAGAGAACAAGTCCCGTATCCTGGCACGGGGCCTGGATGCGGGAACTGGATGAACCTCACCTCAGGTTTGCGGCCAAGAGCGTGTACACATGCTACGAGATGCACATGCGGATCATTGACATGAGGAAGTGCCTCGTTACCCAAATCGACGAGCCCGGATCGAGCCACAAGCAGAGCAAGCGTCACATGAAGTAGATGATGATCAGATGATCATTTATGGTAGTTAATCATGCACCTAATATATAGTTTACTTTATTGGTGTGTGTAAATTTCATGTGTGTAGTAGCCACCTATGTAATTATGCATGTAATAGTTTACTTCGGTGTCGTGCAAATGCCATGGTTGTAGTAGCCACCTATGTAAGTGGATGTTTAATTTGGTTATGCAAGCATGTCCTTATAAGTGTGTACATATATATGTTGTTTTTCTATATGCAATCCCATCACACAACACACACGTCTTATTAGCAGCAACCGTCTGTGTTATTATCGGTATTCACACATATTTCTGATTACAGACCTGTCTGCCGCGTATCACACACATCTTATTCATTTGAACCGTTTCTGTTCTCATGTGTCAACGCAAACAGTTCATCCAAGTGAACCGTATGATGTATATCGCACACATCTTCATCTGGCTGCCCGGTTCTTTTGTGTTGCCTAATCACAAACAGTTCATCCGAGTGAACCGTATGCTATACATCGCACATGCCTTCATCTGGCTACCCGTTTCTTTTGTTCCTCCTCATCGAAAACGGTTAATTGAACTAAACCGTATGCCCTGAATCACACATGCAACTGAAATCTGAACCGTGTTTGATGCATCCTCCATCGCAAAGGTTTTGCACCTTTTTTGACGGTTTTTTACACCACCGTTTGCGATTATGGCATGGCACACGGTTTCGTTGAAGGGTCTCTAATCGTAGTGTCGCGTTAGCAGCATCCTGCAGTAGTGAGCCCTAGTGGCACAATGGGAATTAGAAGAAACAAAGAGTGAGCGGAGCCCAGCAGGGCCGGATGAGGATCAGGGCAGAGAAGAGCACAACATCAGGGGCAACCCCAAGGACGTGGCAAGGAAGAAAGTGGTGCAGCGCCCAGTGTACTTCGTTAGTTCCCTATTACAGGGGGCTAGATCGAGGTACTCTAGTGTGAAAAAGTTGATTTTTGGCCTCATCATTGCCTCAAGAAAAATGCGCCACTACTTCCAAGCCCATGGGATCATGGTTTTCACTCGCTTTCAATTGCAAAGGATACAACGAAACCCCGAGGCTACCGGCAGAATAGTGGAATGGGCTTTGGAGTTATCTAGCTTTGGCCTGAAGTTTGAGAGCACGTCAACAATTCAGAGTAGGGAATTGGCAGAGTTTATTGCAGAATGGACGTGATGTCTACTACGCAACCTTCTTCTTGTAGGATAGTAGCAAATTTCCCTCAAGTGGATGACCTAAGGTTTATCAATCCGTGGGAGGCGTAGGTTGAAGATGGTCTCTCTCAAACAACCCTGCAACCAAATAACAAATAGTCTCTTGTGTCCCCAACACACCCAATACAATGGTAAATTGTATAGGTGCACTAGTTCGGTGAAGAGAGGGTGATACAAGTGCAATATGGATGGTAGATATAGGTTTTTGTAATCTAAAAATATAAAAACAGCAAGGTAACTAATGATAAAAGTGAGCACAAACGGTATTGCAATGCTAGGAAACAAGGCCTAAGGTTCATACTTTCACTAGTGCAAGTTCTCTCAATAATAATAACATAATTGGATCATATAACTATCCCTCAACATGCAACAAAGAGTCACTCCAAAGTCACTAATAACGGAGAACAAACGAAGAGATTATTGTAGGGTACGAAACCACCTCAAAGTTATTCTTTCTGATCGATCTATTCAAGAGTCCATAGTAAAATAACACGAAGCTACTCTTTCCATTCGATCTATCATAGAGTTCGTACTAGAATAACACCTTAAGACACAAATCAACCAAAACCCTAATGTCACCAAGATGCTCCAATGTCACCTCAAGTATCCATGGGTATGATTATACGATATGCATCACACAATCTCAAATTCATCTATTCAACCAACACAAAAAACTTCAAAGAGTGCCCCAAAGTTTCTACCGGAGAGTCAAGACGAAAACGTGTGCCAACCCCTATGCATAGATTCCCAAGGTCACGGAACCCGCAAGTTGATCACCAAAACATACATCAAGTGGATCAATAGAATACCCCATTGTCACCACGGGTATCCCACTCAAGACATACATCAAGTGTTCTCAAATCCTTAAAGACTCAATCCGATAAGATAACTTCAAAGGGAAAAAATCAATCCATTAGAAGAGAGTAGAGGGGGAGAAACATCATAAGATCCAACTATACTAGCAAAGCTCGCGATACATCAAGATCGTGCCACATCAAGAACACAAGAGAGAGAGAGATCAAACACATAGCTACTGGTACATACCCTCAGCCCCGAGGGTGAACTACTCCCTCCTCGTCATGGAGAGCGCTGGGATGATGAAAATGCCCACCGGTGAGGGATCCCCCCTCCAGCAGGTTGCCAGAACAGGGTCCCGATTGGTTTTTGGTGGCTACAGAGGCTTGCGGCAGCGGAACTCCCAATCTAGGTTATGGTCTGGAAGTTTGGGTATATATAAGAGGTGTTGGCATCGGGAACAAGTCAGGGGGGTCTCCGAGGCGGCCACGAGGTAGGAGGGCACGCCCAGGTGGGAAGGGCGCGCCCCCCACCCTCGTGGGTGCCTCGGGACTCTTCTGTCCCATCTCCGATACTCCGTGGGCTTCTTGTGGTCCATAAAAAATCATCAAAAATTGGCACGTCAATTGGACTTCGTTTGGTATTCCTTTTCTGTAAAACTAAAAAACAAGGAAAAAACAGAAACTGGCACTGGGCTCTAGGTTAATAGGTTAGTCCCAAAAATCTTATCAAATAGCATATAAATGCATATAAAACATCCAAGATTGATAATATAATAGCATGGAACAATAAAAAATTATAGATACGTTGGAGACGTATCAAGCATCCCCAAGCTTAATTCCTGCTCATCCTTGAGTAGGTAAATGATAAAAACAGAATTTTTGATGTGGAATGCTACCTAACATATTTATCAATGTATCATCTTTATTGTGGCAAGAATATTCAGATCCATAAGATTCAAAACAAAAGTTTAATATTGACATGAAAACAATAATACTTCAAGCATACTAACAAAGCAATCATGTCTTCTCAAAATAACATGGCAAAAGCAAGCTATCCCTACAAAATCATATAGTCTCGCTATGCTCTATCTTCATCACACAAAATATTTATATCATGCACAACCCCGATGACAAGCCAAGCAATTGTTTCATACTTTTGATGTTCTCAAACTTTTTCAATCTTCACGCAATACATGAGTGTGAGCCATGGACATAGCACTATAGGTGGAATAGAATGGTGGTTGTGGAGAAGACAAAAAGGCGAAGATAGTCTCACATCAACTAGGCGTATCAACGGGCTATGGAGATGCCCATCAATAGATATCAATATGAGTGAGTAGGGATTGCCATGCAATGGATGCACTAGAGCTATAAGTGTATGAAAGCTCAACAAAAGAAACTAAGTGGGTGTGCATCCAACTTGCTTCCTCACGAAGACCTAGGGCAATTTCAGGAAGCCCGTCATTGGAATATGCAAGCCAAGTTCTATAATGAAAGATTCCCACTAGTATATGAAAGTGACAACATAGGAGACTCTCTACCATGAAGATCATGGTGCTACTTTGAAGCACAAGTGTGGCAAAAGGATAGTAACATTGTCCCTTCTCTCTTTTTCTCTCATTTTTTGGGCCTTTTTCTCTTTTTTTATGGCCTCTTTTTTTTTCTTTTTTTTCTTTTCGTCCGTAGTCTCATCCCGACTTGTGGGGGAATCATAGTCTCCATCATCCTTTCCTCACTTGGGACAATGCTCTAATAATGATGACCATCACACTTTTATTTACTTACAACTCAAGAATTACAACTCGATACTTAGAACAAAATATAACTCTATATGAATGCCTCCGGCTGTGTACCGGGATGTGCAATGGATCAAGAATGACATGTATGAAAGAATTATGAAGGTGGCTTCGCCACAAATACGATGTCAACTACATGATCATGCAAAGCAATATGACAATGATGGAGCGTGTCATAATAAACGGAATGGTGGAAAGTTGCATGGCAATATATCTCGGAATGGCTATGGAAATGCCATAATAGGTAGGTATGGTGGCTGTTTTGAGGAAGGTATATAGTGGGTGTATGGTACCGGCGAGAGTTGCGCGGCACAAGAGAGGCTAGCAATGGTGGAAGGGTGAGACTGCGTATAATCCATGGACTCAACATTAGTCATAAAGAACTCATATACTTATTGCAAAAATCTATTAGTTATCAAAACGAAGTACTACGCGCATGCTCCTAGGGGGGTAGATTGGTAGGAAAAGACCATCCCTCGTCCCTGACCACCACTCATAAGGAAGACAATCAATAAATAAATCATGCTCCGACTTCATCACATAACGGTTCACCATACGTGCATGCTACATGAATCACAAACTTTAACACAAGTATCTCTCAAATTCACAACTACTCAACTAGCATGACTCTAATATCACCATCTTTATATCTCAAAACAATCATAAGGAATCAAACTTCTCATAGTATTCAATGCACTTTATATGAAAGTTTTTATTATATCTCTCTTGGATGCCCACCATATTAGGACTAAATTCATAACCAAAGCAAATTACCATGCTGTTTAAGACTCTCAAAATAATATAAGTGAAGCATGAGAGTTCATCTATTTCTTCAAAATAAAACCACCGTCGTGCTCTCAAAAGATATAAGTGAAGCACTAGAGCAAATGACAAACTACACCAAAAGATATAAGTGAAGATCAATGAGTAATCAAATAATTATGCAACTATGTGAAGAGACTCTAACATTTAAGAATTTCTGATCTTGGTATTTTATTCAAACAGAAAGAAAAACAAAAGAAAATAAAATGACGCTCCAAGCAAAACACATATCATGTGGTGAATAAAAATATAGCTCCAAGTAAAGTTACCGATGAACGAAGAACAAAGAGGGGATGCCATCCGGGGCATCCCAAGCTTAGGCTCTTGGTTATCCTTCAATATTACCTTGGGGTTCTTTGGGCATCCCCAAGCATAGGCTCTGCCACTCCTTATTCCATAGTCCATCGAATCTTTACCCAAAACTTGAAAACTTCACAACACAAAACTCAACAGAAAACTCGTAAGCTCCGTTAGTATAAGAAAATAAATCACCACTTAGGTACTGTTGTGAACTCATTCTAAATTTATATTGGTGTAATATCTACTGTATTCCAACTTCTCTATGGTTCATACCCTCCAATACTACTCATAGATTCATCAAAATAAGCAAACAACACATAGAAAACAGAATCTGTCAAAAACAGAACAGTCTGTAGCAATCTGATTTGTTCGAATACTTCTGGAACTCCAAAAATTCTTAAAAACTGGGACAACCTCCATAATTTGTATATTGATCTTCTGCAAAAAGAATTAGCATTTTATCACGTTCTGGTGAATTTTAACAATTATTTTCGTGAGCACAAAGTTTCTGTCTTTTTCAGCAAGATCAAACAACTATCACCCAAGAAGATCCTATTGGTTCTTACTTGGCACAAACACTAATTAAAACATAAAACAACATCTAAACAGAGGCTAGATGAATTATTTATTACTAAACAGGAGCAAAATGCAAAGAACAAAAATAAAGTTGGGTTGCCTCCCAACAAATGCGAACGTTTAACGCCCCTAGCTAGGCATGATGATTTAAATGATGCTGACATACAAGATAAGAATTAAAACATAAAGAGAGCATCATGAAGAATATGACTAGAACATTTAAGTCTAACCCACTTCCTATGCATAGGGATTTTGTAAGCAAACAACTTATGGGAACAATAATCTACTAGCATAGGAAGGCAAAACAAGCATAGCTTCATGATTTTCAACACATAGAGAGGAAACTTGATATTATTGCAACTCCTACAAGCATATGTTCCTCCCTCATAATAAATTTCAGTAGCATCATGAATGAATTTAACAATACAACTATCACAGAAAGCATTCTTTTCATGAGCCACAAGCATAGACTTTTTAGTACTCTCCACATAAGCAAATTTCTTCTCATGAATCGAAGTGGGAGCAAACTCAACAAAATGACTATCATGTGAGGCATAATCCAATTGAAAACTAAAATCATGATGAAAAGTTTCATGGTTATCTTTATTCTTTATAGCATATGCGTCATCACAATAATCATCATAAATAGGAGGCATGCTTTCATCATAATAAATTTGCTCGTCAAAACTTGGGGGACTAAACATATCATGTGCATCAAACATAGCATCCCCAAGCTTGTGGATTTGCATATCATTAGCATCATAGGTATTCAAAGAATTCATACTAACAACATTGCAATCATGCTCATCATTCACATATTGTATGCCAAGCATTCTATGTACTTCTTCTCTAGTACTTGAGCACAATTTTCCTTCCCATCATTTTCACTAAAGACATTAAAAAGATGAAGCATATGAGGCAACCTTAATTCCATTTTTTTGTAGTTTTCTTTTATAGACTAAACTAGTGATAAAACAAGAAACAAAAAGATTCGATTGCAAGATCTAAAGATATACCTTCAAGCACTCACCTCCCCGGCAAACGGCGCCAGAAACTGCTTGATGTCTACTACGCAACCTTCTTCTTGTAGACGTTGTTGGGCCTCCAAGTGCAGAGGTTTGTAGGATAGTAGCAAATTTCCCTCAAGTGGATGACCTAAGGTTTATCAATCCGTGGGAGGCATAGGTTGATGATGGTCTCTCTCAAACAACCCTGCAACCAAATAACAAAGATTCTCTAGTGTCCCGAACACACCCAATACAATGGTAAATTGTATAGGTGCACTAGTTCGGCGAAGAGAGGGTGATACAAGTGCAATATGGATGGTAGATATAGGTTTTTGTAATCTGAAAATATAAAAACATCAAGGTAACTAATGATAAAAGTGAGCCAACCCCTATGCATAGGTTCCCAAGGTCACAGAACCCGCAAGTTGATCCAAAACATACATCAAGTGCATCAATAGAATACCCCATTGTCACTACGGGTATCCCACGCAAGACATACATCAAGTGTTCTCAAATCCTTAAAGACTCAATCCGATAAGATAACTTCAAAGGGAAAATTCAATCCATTACAAGAGAGTAGAGGGGGAGAAACATCATAAGATCCAACTATAATAGCAAAGCTCGCGATACATCAAGATCGTGCCACATCAAGAACACGAGAGAGAGAGATCAAACACATAGCTACTGGTACATACCCTCAGCCCCGAGGGTGAACTACTCCCTCCTCATCATGGAGAGCGTCGGGATGATGAACATGGCCACCAGTGAGGGATCCCCCTCCAGCAGGGTGCCGGAACAGAGTCCCGATTGGTTTTTGGTGGCTACAGAGGATTGTGGCGGCGGAACTCCCGATCTAGGTTATGTTCTGGAAGTATGGGTATATATAAGAGGTGTTGGCGTCGGGACATGTCAGGAGGGTCTCCGAGGAAGCCACGGGGTAGGGGGGCGCGCCCAGGGGGTAGGGCGTGCCCCCACCCTCGTGGGTGCCTCAGGACTCTTCTGGCCCATCTCTGATACTCCGTGGGCTTCTTCTGGTTAATAAAAAATCATCAAAAATTGGCACATCAATTGGACTCCGTTTGGTATTCCTTTTCTGTAAAACTCAAAAACAAGGAAAAAACAAAAACTGGCACTGGGCTCTAGGTTAATAGGTTAGTCCCAAAAATCATATAAAATAGCATATAAATGCATATAAAACATCGAAGATTGATAATATAATA
The DNA here is from genome assembly GCF_018294505.1 of Triticum aestivum. Classification (NCBI taxonomy): domain Eukaryota; kingdom Viridiplantae; phylum Streptophyta; class Magnoliopsida; order Poales; family Poaceae; genus Triticum; species Triticum aestivum. The sequence goes on from NC_057796.1 coordinate 172,458,763, forward strand.
GCATGGAACAATAAAAAATTATAGATACATTGGAGACGTATCAGGGTGCCAACCCCTGATGTGGAAGTACTGGAAACAGTTACCCCCGGCAAGGAAGCGCCCCAAGAATGGATCATGTATTTCGATGGTGCATTCTCCCTGCAAGGTGCAGGGGCTGGCGTGCTTCTCGTTGCTCCCACGGGGGAGAACTTGAAGTACGTCGTCCAGATGCATTTTCCCAGGGAGGAGGCAACCAACAATACATCAGAGTATGAAGGGCTCCGTGCCAGGCTCAGGATTGCCACATAATTGGGAATTAAGAAGTTGATCATTCGAGGAGATTCACAACTTGTGGTGAGACAAGTCAACAAGGATTACCAAAGTCCATTGATGGAGCCATACATTGGGGAAGTGAGAAGATTGGATGAGCAGTTTGACAGATTGCAAACAGAGCATGTACCCCGTGCGGAAAACAGCATAGCTGATCATCTATCAAAGTGTGCTGCGCAAAAACTTCCTGTGGAACCAGGAACTTTTGTTCTCCATCTTACTTAGCCCTCTGTATCCCCAGAAACAATGGCCAGAAAGAGGAGGAAGTTGGACTCCTGTAAGCCTCTCTCCGTAGAGCCTCCCGGGGTTCCTGGTAGGGACCCTGCCAGAAACAACTCCCCATCGACTTCCAGGCTGCGCACTCCTGCCGGGCCACTGGTCCCCGAGGTCGAGAAACGCGCTCCCGCAGATGAGAGGTGCCGCTAGTCCTTGTTGCCGAGCCCCATGCTCCAACTTGGGCAAGGCACATAGTCCATTTCCTCCAAACTGGAGAACTTCCCGATGAGCAAGAGGAAGCTGAAAGAGTAGCCCGGAGGGCCAGTATGTTTCAATTTGTCGATGACATTCGATACAGAGGAAGGCCCAATGGTATGAAATTGAAGTGCATATGTCGGGAAGAAGGAAACGAACTGCGGCAGAAATAGATAAAGGCATGTGCGGCTCCCAATGTCGGATTCTAGGTTCCGGCAAACCCTTGAGGTTCAAACTGTTGGGGAACGTAGTAATTTCAAAAAAATTCCTACGCACACGCGAGATCATGGTGATGCATAGCAACGAGAGGGGAGAGTGTTGTCCACGTACCCTCGTAGACCGAAAGCGGAAGCGTTTAACACAACGCGGTTGATGTAGTCGTACGTCTTCACGATCCGACCGATCAAGTACCGAACGCACGGCACCTCCGAGTTCAGCACACGTTCAGCTTGATGACGTCCCTCGAACTCCGATCCAACCGAGTGTTGAGGGAGAGTTTCGTCAGCACGACGGCGTGGTGACAATGATGATGTTCTACCGACGCAGGGCTTCGCCTAAGCACCGCTACGATATTATCGAGGTGTAATATGGTGGAGGGGGCACCGCACACGGCTAAAAGATCAATGATCAATTGTGTCTAGAGGTGCCCCCCTGCCCCCGTATATAAAGGAGCAAGGGGGGTTCGGCCGACCAAAGGGGAGAGGCGCGCCAGGAGGAGTCCTACTCCTACCGGGAGTAGGACTCCCCCCTTTTCCATGTTGGACTAGGAGAGAGAGGGGGAAGAGGTGGAGGGGAGGAAGGAAAGGGGGGGCGCCGCCCCCTCTCCTTGTCCTATTCGGACTGGGGGGAGGGGCGTGCGGCCCTGCCCTGGCCTCCTCTCCTCTCTTCCACCTAGGCCCACTAAGGCCCATTAAGTTACCGGGGGGTTCCGGTAACCTCCCGGTACTCCGGCAAAATCCCGATTTCACCCGGAACACTTCCGATATCCAAACATAGGCTTCCAATATATCAATCTTTATGTCTCGACCATTTCGAGACTCCTCGTTATGTCCGTGATCACATCCGGGACTCCGAACAACCTTCGGTACATCAAAACATATAAACTCATAATATAACTGTCATCGTAACGTTAAGCGTGCGGACCCTACGGGTTCGAGAACTATGTAGACATGACCGAGACACCTCTCCGGTCAATAACCAATAGCGGAACCTGGATGCTCATATTGGCTCCCACATATTCTACGAAGATCTTTATCGGTCAGACCGCATAACAACATACGTTGTTCCCTTTGTCATCGGTATGTTACTTGCCCGAGATTCGATCGTCGGTATCTCGATACCTAGTTCAATCTCGTTACCGGCAAGTCTCTTTACTCGTTCCGTAATACATCATCCCGCAACTAACTCATTAGTTACAATGCTTGCAAGGCTTATAGTGATGTGTATTACTGAGTGGGCCCAGAGATACCTCTCCGACAATCGGAGTGACAAATCCTAATCTCGAAATACGCCAACCCAACAAGTACCTTTGGAGACACCTGTAGAGCACCTTTATAATCACCCAGTTACGTTGTGACGTTTGGTAGCACACAAAGTGTTCCTCCGGTAAACGGGAGTTGCATAATCTCATAGTCATAGGAACATGTATAAGTCATGAAGAAAGCAATAGCAACATACTAAACGATCGAGTGCTAAGCTAACGGAATGGGTCAAGTCAATCACATCATTCTCCTAATGATGTGATCCCGTTAATCAAATGACAACTCATGTCTATGGCTAGGAAACATAACCATCTTTGATCAACGAGCTAGTCAAGTAGAGGCATACTAGTGACACTCTGTTTGTCTATGTATTCACACAAGTATTATGTTTCCGGTTAATACAATTCTAGCATGAATAATAAACATTTATCATGATATAAGGAAATAAATAATAACTTTATTATTGCCTCTAGGGCATATTTCCTTCAGTCTCCCACTTGCACTAGAGTCAATAATCTAGATTACACAGTAATGATTCTTACACCCATGGAGTCTTGGTGCTGATCATGTTTTGCTCGTGGAAGAGGCTTAGTCAACGGGTCTGCAACATTCAGATCCGTATGTATCTTGCAAATTTCTATGTCTCCCACCTGGACTAAATCCCGGATGGAATTGAAGCGTCTTTTGATGTGCTTGGTTCTCTTGTGAAATCTGGATTCCTTTGCTAAGGCAATTGCACCAGTATTGTCACAAAAGATTTTCATTGGACCCGATGCACTAGGTATGACACCTAGATCGGATATGAACTCCTTCATCCAGACTCCTTCATTTGCTGCTTCCGAAGCAGCTATGTACTCCGCTTCACACGTAGATCCCGCCACGACACTTTGCTTAGAACTGCACCAACTGACAGCTCCACCGTTCAATGTAAACACGTATCCGGTTTGCGATTTAGAATCGTCCGGATCAGTGTCAAAGCTTGCATCAACGTAACCATTTACGATGAGCTCTTTGTCACCTCCATAAACGAGAAACATATCCTTAGTCCTTTTCAGGTATTTCAGGATGTTCTTGACCGCTGTCCAGTGATCCACTCCTGGATTACTTTGGTACCTCCCTGCTAAACTTATAGCAAGGCACACATCAGGTCTGGTACACAGCATTGCATACATGATAGAGCCTATGGCTGAAGCATAGGGAACATCTTTCATCTTCTCTCTATCTTCTGCAGTGGTCGGGCATTGAGTCTTACTCAATCTCACACCTTGTAATACAGGCAAGAACCCTTTCTTTGCTTGATCCATTTTGAACTTCTTCAAAACTTTGTCAAGGTATGTGCTTTGTGAAAGTCCAATTAAGCGTCTTGATCTATCTCTATAGATCTTGATGCCCAATATATATGCAGCTTCACCGAGGTCTTTCATTGAAAAACTCTTATTCAAGTATCCCTTTATGCTATCCAGAAATTCTATATCATTTCCAATTAGCAATATGTCATCCACATATAATATCAGAAATGCTACTGAGCTCCCACTCACTTTCTTGTAAATACAGGCTTCTCCAAAAGTCTGTATAAAACCAAATGCTTTGATCACACTATCAAAGCGTTTATTCCAACTCCGAGAGGCTTGCACCAGTCCATAAATGGATCGCTGGAGCTTGCACACTTTGTTAGCTCCCTTTGGATCGACAAAACCTTCCGGTTGCATCATATACAACTCTTCTTCCAGAAATCCATTCAGGAATGCAGTTTTGACATCCATTTGCCAAATTTCATAATCATAAAATGCGGCAATTGCTAACATGATTCGGACAGACTTGAGCATCGCTACGGGTGAGAAGGTCTCATCGTAGTCAATCCCTTGAACTTGTCGAAAACCTTTCGCAACAAGTCGAGCTTTATAGACAGTAACATTACCGTCAGCGTCAGTCTTCTTCTTGAAGATCCATTTATTTTCAATGGCTTGCCGATCATCGGGCAAGTCAACCAAAGTCCATACTTTGTTCTCATACATGGATCCCATCTCGGATTTCATGGCCTCAAGCCATTTTGCGGAATCTGGGCTCACCATCGCTTCTTCATAGTTCGTAGGTTCGTCATGGTCTAGTAACATAACCTCCAGAACAGGATTACCGTACCACTCTGGTGCGGATCTTAATCTGGTTGACCTACGAGGTTCAGTAATAACTTGATCTGAAGTTTCATGATCATTATCATTAACTTCCTCACTAATTGGTGTAGGTGTCGCAGAAACTGGTTTCTGTGATGATCTACTTTCCAATAAGGGAGCAGGTACAGTTACCTCATCAAGTTCTACTTTCCTCCCACTCACTTCTTTCGAGAGAAACTCCTTCTCTAGAAAGGATCCATTCTTAGCAACGAATGTCTTGCCTTCGGATCTGTGATAGAAGGTGTACCCAACAGTCTCCTTTGGGTATCCTATGAAGACACATTTCTCCGATTTAGGTTCGAGCTTATCAGGTTGAAGTTTCTTCACATAAGCATCGCAACCCCAAACTTTAAGAAACGACAACTTTGGTTTCTTGCCAAACCATAGTTCATAAGGCGTCGTCTCAACGGATTTCGATGGTGCCCTATTTAGAGTGAATGCAGCCGTCTCTAAAGCATAACCCCAAAACGATAGCGGTAAATCAGTAAGAGACATCATAGATCGCACCATATCTAGTAAAGTACGATTACGACGTTCGGACACACCATTACGTTGTGGTGTTCCGGGTGGCGTGAGTTGCGAAACTATTCCGCATTGTTTCAAATGTAGGCCAAACTCGTAACTCAAATATTCTCCTCCACGATCTGATCGTAGAAACTTTATTTTCTTGTTACGATGATTTTCAACTTCGCTCTGAAATTCTTTGAACTTTTCAAATGTTTCAGACTTATGTTTCATTAAGTAGATATACCCATATCTGCTCAAATCATCTGTGAAGGTGAGAAAATAACGATATCCGCCACGAGCCTCAATATTCATCGGACCACATACATCTGTATGTATGATTTCCAACAAATTAGTTGCTCTCTCCATAGTTCCGGAGAACGGTGTTTTAGTCATCTTGCCCATGAGACACGGTTCGCAAGTACCAAGTGATTCATAATCAAGTGATTCCAAAAGTCCATCATTATGGAGTTTCTTCATGCGCTTTACACCGATATGACCTAAACGGCAGTGCCACAAATAAGTTGCACTATCATTATCAACTCTGCATCTTTTGGCTTCGACATTATGAATATGTGTGTCACTACTACCGAGATTCATTAAAAATAGACCACTCTTCAAGGGTGCATGACCATAAAAGATATTACTCATATAAATAGAACAACCATTATTCTCTGATTTAAATGAATAACCGTCTCGCATCAAACAAGATCCAGATATAATGTTCATGCTCAACGCTGGCACCAAATAACAATTATTTAGGTCTAATACTAATCCCGAAGGTAGATGTAGAGGTAGCGTGCCGACGGCGATCACATCGACTTTGGAACCGTTTCCCACGCGCATCGTCACCTCGTCCTTGGCCAGTGTTCGCTTAATCCGTAGTCCCTGTTTCGAGTTGCAAATATTAGCAACAGAACCAGTATCAAATACCCAGGTGCTACTGCGAGCTCTGGTAAGGTACACATCAATAACATGTATATCACATATACCTTTGTTCACCTTGCCATCCTTCTTATCCGCCAAATACTTGGGGCAGTTCCGCTTCCAGTGACCAGTCTGCTTGCAGTAGAAGCACTCAGTCTCAGGCTTAGGTCCAGATTTGGGTTTCTTCTCCTGAACAGCAACTTGCTTGCTGTTCTTCTTGAAGTTCCCCTTCTTCTTCCCTTTGCCCTTTTTCTTGAAACTAGTGGTCTTATTGACCATCAACACTTGATGCTCCTTTTTGATTTCTACCTCCGCTGCCTTTAGCATTGCGAAGAGCTCGGGAATTGTCTTATTCATCCCTTGCATGTTATAGTTCATCACGAAGCTCTTGTAGCTTGGTGGCAGTGATTGAAGAATTCTGTCAATGACGCTATCATCCGGAAGATTAACTCCCAGTTGAATCAAGTGATTGTTATACCCAGACATTTTGAGTATATGCTCACTGACAGAACTATTCTCTTCCATCTTGCAGCTGTAGAACTTATTGGAGACTTCATATCTCTCAATCCGGGCATTTGCTTGAAATATTAACTTCAACTCCTGGAACATCTCATATGCTCCATGACGTTCAAAACGTCGTTGAAGACCCGGTTCTAAGCCGTAAAGCATGGCACACTGAACTATCGAGTAGTCATCAGCTTTGCTCTGCCAGACGTTCATAACCTCTGGTGTTGCTCTTGCAGCAGGCCTGGCACCCAGCGGTGCTTCCAGGACGTAATTCTTCTGTGCAGCAATGAGGATAATCCTCAAGTTACGGACCCAGTCCGTGTAATTGCTACCATCATCTTTCAACTTTGCTTTCTCAAGGAACGCATTAAAATTCAACGGAACAACAGCACGGGCCATCTATCTACAATTAACATAGACAAGCAAGATACTATCAGGTACTAAGTTCATGATAAATTTAAGTTCTATTAATCATATTACTTAAGAACTCCCACTTAGATAGACATCCCTCTAATCATCTAAGTGATTACGTGATCCAAATCAACTAAACCATAACCGATCATCACGTGAAATGGAGTAGTTTTCAATGGTGAACATCACTATGTTGATCATATCTACTATATGATTCACGCTCGACCTTTCGGTCTCAGTGTTCCGAGGCCATATCTGCATATGCTAGGCTCGTCAAGTTTAACCTGAGTATTCTGCGTGTGCAAAACTGGCTTGCACCCGTTGTAGATGGACGTAGAGCTTATCACACCCGATCATCACGTGGTGTCTGGGCACGACGAACTTTGGCAACGGTGCATACTCAGGGAGAACACTTTTATCTTGAAATTTAGTGAGAGATCATCTTATAATGCTACCGTCAATCAAAGCAAGATAAGATGCATAAAAGATAAACATCACATGCAATCAATATAAGTGATATGATATGGCCATCATCATCTTGTGCTTGTGATCTCCATCTCCGAAGCACCGTCATGATCACCATCGTCACCGGCGCGACACCTTGATCTCCATCGTAGCATCGTTGTCGTCTCGCCAACTATTGCTTCTACGACTATCGCTACCGCTTAGTGATAAAGTAAAACAATTACATGGCGATTGCATTGCATACAATAAAGCGACAACCATATGGCTCCTGCCAGTTGCCGATAACTCGGTTACAAAACATGATCATCTCATACAATAAAATTCAGCATCATGTCTTGACCATATCACATCACAACATGCCCTGCAAAAACAAGTTAGACGTCCTCTACTTTGTTGTTGCAAGTTTTACGTGGCTGCTACGGGCTTAGCAAGAACCGTTCTTACCTACGCATCAAAACCACAACGATAGTTTGTCAAGTTGGTGCTGTTTTAACCTTCGCAAGGACCGGGCGTAGCCACACTCGGTTCAACTAAAGTGAGAGAGACAGACACCCGCCAGTCACCTTTAAGCAACGAGTGCTCGCAACGGTGAAACCAGTCTCGCGTAAGCGTACGCGTAATGTCGGTCCGGGCCGCTTCATCTCACAATACCGCTGAACCAAAATATGACATGCTGGTAAGCAGTATGACTTATATCGCCCACAACTCACTTGTGTTCTACTCGTGCATATAACATCAACGCATAAAACCAGGCTCGGATGCCACTGTTGGGGAACGTAGTAATTTCAAAAAAATTCCTACGCACACGCAAGATCATGGTGATGCATAGCAACGAGAGGGGAGAGTGTTGTCCACGTACCCTCGTAGACCGAAAGCGGAAGCGTTAACACAACGCGGTTGATGTAGTCGTACGTCTTCACGATCCGACCGATCAAGTACCGAACGCACGGCACCTCCGAGTTCAGCACACGTTCAGCTCGATGACGTCCCTCGAACTCCGATCCAGCCGAGTGTTGAGGGAGAGTTTCGTCAGCACGACGGCGTGGTGACAATGATGATGTTCTACCGACGCAGGGCTTCGCCTAAGCACCGCTACGATATTATCGAGGTGTAATATGGTGGAGGGGGCACCGCACACGGCTAAGAGATCAATGATCAATTGTGTCTAGAGGTGCCCCCCTGCCCCCGTATATAAAGGAGCAAGGGGGGTTCGGCCGGCCAAGGGGAGAGGCGCGCCAGGAGGAGTCCTACTCCTACCGGGAGTAGGACTCCCCCCTTTTCCATGTTGGACTAGGAGAGAGAGGGGGAAGAGGTGGAGGGGAGGAAGGAAAGGGGGGCGCCGCCCCCCCCTCCTTGTCCAATTCGGACGGGGGGGAGGGGCGTGCGGCCCTGCCCTGGCCTCCTCTCCTCTCTTCCACCTAGGCCCACTAAGGCCCATTAAGTTACCGGGGGGTTCCGGTAACCTCCCGGTACTCCGGAAAAATCCCGATTTCACCCGGAACACTTCCGATATCCAAACATAGGCTTCCAATATATCAATCTTTATGTCTCGACCATTTCGAGACTCCTCGTTATGTCCGTGATCACATCCGGGACTCCGAACAACCTTCGGTACATCAAAACATATAAACTCATAATATAACTGTCATCGTAACGTTAAGCGTGCGGACCCTACGGGTTCGAGAACTATGTAGACATGACCGAGACACCTCTCCGGTCAATAACCAATAGCGGAACCTGGATGCTCATATTGGCTCCCACATATTCTACGAAGATCTTTATCGGTCAGACCGCATAACAACATACGTTGTTCCCTTTGTCATCGGTATGTTACTTGCCCGAGATTCGATCGTCGGTATCTCGATACCTAGTTCAATCTCGTTACCGGCAAGTCTCTTTACTCGTTCCGTAATACATCATCCCGCAACTAACTCATTAGTTACAATGCTTGCAAGGCTTATAGTGATGTGTATTACGGAGTGGGCCCAGAGATACCTCTCCGACAATCGGAGTGACAAATCCTAATCTCGAAATACGCCAACCCAACAAGTACCTTTGGAGACACCTGTAGAGCACCTTTATAATCACCCAATTACGTTGTGACGTTTGGTAGCACACAAAGTGTTCCTCCGATAAACGGGAGTTGCATAATCTCATAGTCATAGGAACATGTATAAGTCGTGAAGAAAGCAATAGCAACATACTAAACGATCGAGTGCTAAGCTAAGGGAATGGGTCAAGTCAATCACATAATTCTCCTAATGATGTGATCCCGTTAATCAAATGACAACTCATGTCTATGGCTAGGAAACATAACCATCTTTGATCAACGAGCTAGTCAAGTAGAGGCATACTAGTGACACTCTGTTTGTCTATGTATTCACACAAGTATTATGTTTACGGTTAATACAATTCTAGCATGAATAATAAACATTTATCATGATATAAGGAAATAAATAATAACTTTATTATTGCCTCTAGGGCATATTTCCTTCACAAACACTGGGGTGCGCATGAAGATCTCTCTCTCTAGCTCGCTCTCACGACGATCTCAAGGCCTAGCTTGACGAACCCAAAGAACAAGAGACACGAGGGTTTATACTGGTTCGGGCCACCATTGTGGTGTAATACCCTACTCAAGTGTGGTGTGGTGGATTGCCTAGTAGGCTGGGGATGAACAAGTACAAGGGACGAACAACCTCCTGAGGAGAGGTGTTCTTGGGCTCGGTGAGCTTGTGTGCGTGAGGATGGTCTGAATGATCCCCTCTCAATCCGTCTCTCCCCCCTCTATAGTGGTAGCTAGTCCTATTTATAGTGGCCCTGGTCCTCTTCCAAAATATTAGGCGGGAAGGGATTCCACAACGGCCAATTTGAAGGGGGACAACTAGTACAAGTTATCCTGACAAAAGGTGGTCTTCGCCTGCCAAAGGCGCCGGTGGTGACGCCGTCGTGGGCTCCACGGTGACCTCCGTCCTGCCGTCCTGCTGGTCTTCGTCTCGTTGCACCGATATGGAGACCTTTGCCTGATGTGTCGGGACTCCTCGCCTCCGCTTGCCCCTTTAGCACCAAAGAGGCAATGAGTACTCCGCGCCCGCCTATCCTTGGTCATCATGGCTCACGTCATACGAACCTCACGAGGTGCCCCTTGCATAGATATCTATGCTCCTCGGGAGCCAGCCTAGGGAGGCTGCCCCTGAGGAGGTGTTGCGTCGTCCGCCTCGCGAGGCTCGGCCCCTCGCGAGGGTCTTGAGCGGTTTGTTGAAGAAGATGGGCCATACCAGGCCGCTGGACGAGCTACGCCCTGGGCCGCAGGCAGGGAAATCTGGGTACCCCCGTTCCCAGGACGCCGACAGTAGCCCCCGGGCCCAAGGCACGCTCGGACTTGGCATCGAGGCGAAGGCAAGGGGCAAGTGCAGAGCGCCACAGGCCCCAATAGCCTGCGGCCTTGATTGGCACGTGGCGGTTGATGGGACGTGGGCGCCTCCACTTCCCCACGCTGCCTCGGCAACTGCCCGACTTGACGAGTCCCTGCTGCATGCTGAAAAACCATCATTACCTGCGATCATGGAGGACGGCGGTTGGCCTCCCTTTCGCTATAAATGAGGAGAGGGGCGGAGCCCCCGTCGCTCATCTCTTCCTCCATTCCGCCCGCTTCTTCATTTTCCTCCTTGCTCCACCGCCTTGCAGCGACATTCATGGCTCTGATTCAGAGGTTCTCTACTGCTGGAAAGGGCAAAGCTCCCCGCGAAGAGCAGGGCCACCCCACCGAAGAAGAGGTTGGCCCGCTCCCGTGACATCGTCGTGAGGCCGGAGGTGACGAGGCCTTGGCATGAATGGCCTGCCCCCGGCTATCCGCTGCCTTTGTACGCCCAGGCAAAGGGCTCCGGAGGAGGAGGCAGCAACCGGCGCTGATCGCGCCGTGGCCGCGGGGCCGTGCTGTGCTGGTGCGCGCCGCCGCCCCGGGAACCCACGCCGAGTGCTCCTCGCGTGAACATGTGGTGTGGCTGGCGATGCCACCGCGCTCTTGGATCCGCTTCCCGCAGTTCTTCTTTGCAGAGATGCCGCCGAAGGGGCCACTCGAGCTATGGCTGCAGCACGCCGAGTGTGACGCCCCGACAACAGGGGCGAAGGTTGAGGTCGTCTCCATGGGCAAGATCTTCATGACCCGCGGATGGGGCGAGGTCGCCCGAGCTTGCCGCGCGAAGGGCGCCCTCGCCATCCACTTCAAATACGACGGTGCCTCCATGATGTTCTTCAAGGTCTTCGACGAGGAAGGCCGCCGCCTGGAGTGCTGCCCTGGAGGGGGCCATCGGGACGGCACAATGGCAGGAGCCGGGCCCGCCACTGGCCTCATCGACAGCTCCTCCGACAGCAGCGACGACGCTTGGGAGTCCAGTGACTCTCCCGAGGCCTACGAGACTCCGGAGACAAGCGACGACAGCTACGTGCCCCCGAGATCTCGCCGTGCCCGGAGCGCAGCAGCGGCATCCGCCCGTCGCAGCCGTTGATCTGGATGGTGTTGGCGTCAGCCTCCCGTGGCCCACTGTTGATGATGGCGTCGGCGGCGACGCTTGTAGACAGGGCTCTTAGAAACCTTCTTCTTTTGTTCCCTCCGAGGAATTGAGATGAACCCCATGGGGGCGTGTAAAGGATCTATAGTGCCTTTTGTTAATATTATCCTTATTATGAAGATTTACGACTGTGTGTCTTGCTTCGGCTCAGTCCCTGCTTTCCAACCTCATGGTAGCTTGATGCTCTAGGCCGACAGGTCCCGGTCCTCAGGCAGGCTGCTGCCATCACTGGTATGCTAGGTCGCGATGCCGTGGTCAAGGCCAGGAGGTGAGCGGCCCGAGGTCCAGTAAGAGCTCCTAAGGCGCGATGCTCAAGAGGTCACCCTTTAGCGTGCAAGCAACTACCTGAAGGTAGGAAAGGAAGGTGGCGTCACGGTAGCAAGGCTGCAAGAGATGGGAATCCTGTGTCACAGTACTTGGCTGATTCGAGCGCGAGACTTATCGTAGCGGTCTTGAGTCGATCCCTTGCGCAGCGCCAGATTCGCGCGTCAATGTCCATAGCGTAGTCGGGTTAGGCCCATGCGAGCTTCCCCCTCTTTTTCACGCTCTTCTGTGTGCTTTACGTCCTCGAGTCCCGGCCCTCGAGCGAGCTAAGCCGCCGCTGGTATGCCAGGTCGCGATGGCATGGTCAAGGCCAGGGGTGAGGGCTGGAGAGCCAGTAAGAGCTCCTGAGTCGCGATGCTCAGGAGCCCCCCTTTAACGCGCAAGCGAATTGCGTGAAAAAGGAAGGAGCCTGTGGCGCCGCCCGCTGCCAGCCTCGAAAGATTCCTGCAGGTTAGCGTGAGGGAGAAACACAGGTCTGAATCGCGCTTGCCGGTCGGTGGAGGCTGAGCTGGAGACCATGCGCAACGAGCGCGTGGCCGAGGCCCGGGAAGACGCAGTCAACGGTCGTGACGCTGAGCTGGAGCAGTTGGCGAGGGCGCAGGCCGCAGAACGTAGCTGCCTGGAGGAGCTGGAAAAGAAGGTGGAGGCGGGGAAGGCCCAACTGGATGCCAAGGTGAAGGTCCTTGCTGAAGATCGCGCGGCCTTCAAGTCCCTTGAGGAGAGGTCCCGCGAAGCGCTGCGGGGGCTCTATGAGAAGGGCTTGGAGAAGCCTTTGGTGACTGACGATGATGGCCCCACCCAACTACTTCCTCAACTCGTCAAGACGCTCTAGGACGTCGCCGACGGAATCGACCCCATGGTGGAGGGGGAAGCGCGCGCGCTTTCCTCATCGGCCCTGACGCACGTCCTCAGCAACCTTTACCTTCACGACCCCAACGCCGACCTTGGTGTCCTGCTCGAGCCAATGTACGAGGGGCGCTGCACGGCCGCTGCAGAAGCCGTGAAGGGCCAGGTGGAAGCCTTGCTGAAGAAGTTCCTTGCCATCGACCCCGCACCTCCAGCTGATGGCGCCGCCGATCCTGTGACCAAGGCCAACGACATGGGTGATGGCAGCGCTGCCGACGAGCGAGCACTTCCTGGTGACGGCGCCCGAGACTGAAGAGGAGGCCTGCCGGCGAGCGATAGGTCTCCTTCCTGCTTTTACTTTCCTGCGAACTTTCATGGAACATGCGACGTGCCTCGTGGAGGCGTTAAAACTTTCGTTTGATGTTAAGGAACATTATGTTGTGTAATAATTTATTTAGGTTCCGCGATTTCCTTCCCGTTTGCTTGATGTTCTACGTCGGCAGGGCCCGACCCCGTGCATACCTCAGCCGCCGTTGGGCCGTCCGGATCACCAGGACGGGACCAAGGGGTGAGGGGCTACGTGGCCATTTAGGCTCCTGAGTCGCGATGCTCAGGAGGTCACCCTTGACGGGCAAATGGCCCGCGGGAAGGAGATGTAGAAATAGGCCTTAGGGTTCTACTTCGGCAGGGCCCGACCCCGCCCATACCTCAGCCCCCGTTGGGCCGTCCGGACCAGGACGGGACCAAGGGGTGAGGGGCTACGTGGCCAGTTAGGCTCCTGAGTCGCGATGCTCAGGAGTCCCCCTTGACGCTCAAACAGACCTTCATACCTGCCCTCGCCGAGGTCCCGCTCGGGAGGGGTGCGCGACGACCAGGTCCGAGGGACCTGGCAGGGTGGCGTATGAAGGAAATATGCCCTAGAGGAAATAATAAAGTATTATATATTTTCTTATATCATGATAAATGTTTATTATTCATGCTAGAATTGTATTAACCGGAAAAATAATACATGTGTGAATACATAGACAAAGAGAGTGTCACTAGTATGCCTCTACTTGACTAGCTCGTTAATCAAAGATGGTTATGTTTCCTAGCCATAGACATGAGTTGTCATTTGATTAATGGGATCACCTCATTAGGAGAATGACGTGATTGACTTGACCCATTCCGTTAGCTTAGCACCCGATCGTTTAGTATGTTGCTATTGCTTTCTTCATGACTTATACATGTTCCTATGACTATGAGATTATGCAACTCCCGTTTACCGGAGGGACACTTTGTGTGCTACCAAAAATCACAACGTAAATGGGTGATTATAAAGGTGCTCTACAGGTGTCTCCAAAGGTACTTGTTGGGTTGGCGTATTTCGAGATTAGGATTTGTCACTCCGATTGTCGGAGAGGTATCTCTGGGCCCACTCGGTAATGCACATCACTATAAGCCTTGCAAGCATTGTGACTAATGAGTTAGTTGCGGGATGATGTATTACGGAACGAGTAAAGAGACTTGCCGGTAACGAGATTGAACTAGGTATTGAGATACCGACGATCGAATCTCGGGCAAGTAACATACCGATGACAAAGGGAACAACGTATGTTGTTATGCGGTTTGACCGATAAAGATCTTCGTAGAATATGTGGGAACCAATATGAGCATCCAGGTTCCGCTATTGGTTATTGACCGGAGAGGTGTCTCGGTCATGTCTACATAGTTCTCGAACCCGTAGGGTCCGCACGCTTAACGTTACGATGATAGTTTTATTATGAGTTTATGTATGTTGATGTACCGAAGGAGTTCAGAGTCCCGGATGAGATCGGGGACATGACGAGGAGTCTCGAAATGGCCGAGACGTAAAGATCTATATATTGGACGACTATATTCGGACTTCGGAAAGGTTCCGAGTGATTCGGGTATTTTTCGGAGTACCGGAGAGTTACGGGAATTCGTATTTGGCCTTAATGGGCCATACGGGAAAGGGGAGAAAGACCCCAAAGGGTGGCCGCACCCCTCCCCATGGGCTAGTCCGAATTGGACTAGGGAGGGGGGCACCCCCTTCCTTCTTTCTCCTTCCCCTTCCCTTCTCCTACTCCCACAATGAAAGGAGGAGTCCTACTCCCGGTGGGAGTAGGATTCCCCCCTTGTGCGCGCCACCTCCCCTTGGCCGGCCCTCTCCTCCTTGCTCCTTTATATACGGGGGCAAGGGGGCACCTGTAGACACACTTGATATACGATATTTTAGCCGTGTGCGGTGCCCCACACCACCAGATTACACCTCGATAATACCGTTGCGGAGCTTAGGCGAAGCCCTGCGTCGGTGGAACATCATCATCTTCACCACGCCGTCGTGCTGAAGAAACTCTCCCTTAACACTCGGCTGGATCGGAGTTCGAGGGACGTCATCGAGCTGAACGTGTGTAGAACTCGGAGGTGCCGTGCATTCGGTACTTGATCGGTCGGATCGTGAAGACGTACGACTACATCAACCGCGTTGTGATAACGCTTCCGCTGTCGGTCTACGAGGGTACGTGGACAACACTCTCCCCTCTCGTTGCTATGCATCACCATGATCTTGCGTGTGCGTAGGAATTTTTTTGAAATTACTACGTTCCCCAACAGTGGCATCCAAGCCTGGTTTTATGCGTTGATGCTATGCACGAGTAGAACACAAGTGAGTTGTGGGCGATATAAGTCATACTGCTTACCAGCATGTCATACTTTGGTTCAACGGTATTGTGAGATGAAGCGGCCCAGAGCGACATTACGCGTACGCTTACGCGTGACTGGTTTCACCGTTCGGAGCACTCGTTGCTTAAAGGTGACTGGCGGGTGTCTGTCTCTCTCACTTTAGTTGAACCGAGTGTGGCTACGCCCGGTCCTTGCGAAGGTTAAAACAGCACCAACTTGACAAACTATCGTTGTGGTTTTGATGCGTAGGTAAGAACGGTTTTTGCTAAGCCCGTAGCAGCCACGTAAAACATGCAACAACAAAGTAGAGGACGTCTAACTTGTTTTTGCAGGGCATGTTGTGATGTGATATGGTCAAGACATGATGTGATATAATTTGTTGTATGAGATGATCATGTTTTGTAACCGAGTTATTGGCAACTGGCAGGAGCCATATTGTTGTCGCTTTATTGTATGAAATGCAATCGCCATGTAATAGTTTTACTTTATCACTAAGCGGTAGCGATAGTCGTAAAAGTAATTAGTTGGCGAGACGACAACGATACTACGATGGAGATCAAGGTGTCGCGCCGGTGACGATGGTTATCATGACGGTGCTTCGGAGATGGAGATCACAAGCACGGTGCTTCGAAGATGGAGATCACAAGCACGGTGCTTCGGAGATGGAGATCACAAGCACAAGATGATGATGGCCATATCATATCACTTATATTGATTGCATGTGATGTTAATCCTTTATGCATCTTATCTTGCTTTGATTGACGGTAGCATTATAAGATGATCTCTCACTAAAATTTCAAGATAAAAGTGTTCTCCCTGAGTATGCACCGTTGCGAAAGTTCTTCGTGCTGAGACACCATGTGAGGATCGGGTGTGATAGGCTCTATGTTCAAATACAACGGGTGCAAAACGGTTGCACACGCGGAATACTTAGGTTAAACTTGACGAGCCTAGCATATGCAGATATGGCCTTGGAACACAGAGACCGGAAGGTCGAGCGTGAATCCTATAGTAGATATGATCAACATAGTGATGTTCACCATTGAAACTAATCCATCTCACGTGATGATCGGACATGGTTTAGTTGATTTGGATCACGTAATCACTTAGATGATTAGAGGAATGTCTATCTAAGTGGGAGTTCTTAAGTAATATGATTAATTAAACTTAAATTTATCATGAACTTAGTCCTGATAGTATTTTGCAAATTATGTTGTAGATCAATAGCTCGCGTTGTTGCTTCCCTGTGTTTATTTTTGATATGTTCCTAGAGAAAAATTATGTTGAAAGATGTTAGTAGCAAAGATGCGGATTGGATCCGTGATCTGAGGATTATCCTCATTGCTGCACAGAAAAATTATGTCCTTGATGCACCGCTAGGTGACAGACCTATTGCAAGAGCAGATGCAGACGTTATGAACGTTTGGCTAGCTCAATATGATGACTACTTGATAGTTTAGTGCACCATGCTTAACGGCTTAGAATCGGGACTTCAAAGACGTTTTGAACGTCATGGACCATATGAGATGTTCCAGGAGTTGAAGTTAACATTTCAAGCAAATACCTGAGTTGAGAGATATGAAGTCTCCAACAAGTTCTATAGCTAAAAGATGGAGGAGAATCGCTCAACTAGTGAGCATGTGCTCAGATTGTCTGGGTACTACAATCGCTTGAATCAAGTGGGAGTTAATCTTCCAGATAAAATAGTGATTGACAGAATTCTCTAGTCACCGTCACCAAGTTGGTAGAACTTCGTGATGAACTATAGTATGTAAGGGATGACGAAAGTAATTCCCGAGCTCTTCGCGATGCTGAAATCGACAAAGGTAGAAATCAAGAAAGAGCATCAAGTGTTGATGGTTAACAAGACCACTAGTTTGAAGAAAAGGGCAAAGGGATAGAAGGGGAACTTCAAGAAGAACGGCAAGCAAGTTGCTGCTCAAGTGAAGAAGCCTAAGTCTGGTCCTAAGCCTGAGACTAAGTGCTTCTACTGCAAAGGGACTGGTCACTGGAAGCGGAACTACCCCAACTATTTGGTGGATAAGAAGGATGGCAAAGTGAACAAAGGTATATTGGATATACATGTTATTGATGTGTACTTTACTAGTGTTTATAGCAACCCCTCGGTATTTGATACTGGTTCAGTTGCTAAGAGTAGTAACTCGAAACGGGAGTTGCAGAATAAACAGAGACTAGTAAAAGGAGAGGTGACGATGTGTGTTGGACGTAGTTCCAAGATTGATATGATCATCATCGCACACTCCCTATACTTTCGGGATTAGTGTTGAAACTAAATAAGTGTTATTTGGTGTTTGCGTTGAGCATGAATATGATTTGATCATGTTTATTGCAATACAGTTATTCATTTAAGTTAGAGAACAATTGTTGTTCTGTTTACATGAATAAAAACCTTCTATGGTCATACACACCAACGAAAATGGTTTGTTGGATCTCGATCGTAGTGATACACATAATCATAATATTGAAGCCAAAAGATGCAAAGTTAATAATGATAGTGCAAATTATTTGTGGCACTGCCGTTTAGGGCATATTGGTGTAAAGCGCATGAAGAAACTCCAAACTGATGGGATTTTGGAATCACTTGATTATGAATCACTTGATGCTTGCGATCCGTGCCTCATGGGCAAGATGACTAAAACGCCGTTCTCCGGAACTATGGAGAGAGCAACAGATTTGATGGAAATCATACATACAGATGTATGTGGCCCGATGAATATTGAGGCTCGTAGCAGGTATCATTATTTTCTGACCTTCACAAATGATTTGAGCAAATATGGGTATATCTACTTAATGAAACAGAAGTCCGAAACATTTGAAAAGTTCATATAATTTCAGAGTGAAGTAGAAAATCATCGTAAACAAGAAAATAAAGTTTCTACGATCTGATCGCGGAGACAAGTATTTGAGTTACGAGTTTGGTCTTCAATTAAAACAATGTGGAATAGTTTCACAAATTCGTGCCACCTGGAACACCACAACATAATGGTGTGTCCGAACGTCATAACCGTACTTTATTGGATATAGTGCCATCTATGATGTCTCTTACCAATTTACCACTATCGTTTTGGGGTTATGCATTAGAGACAGCTACATTCACGTTAAATAGGGCACCATCAAAATCCGTTGAGACGACGCCTTATGAATTGTGGTTTGGCAAGAAACCAAAGTTGTCGTTTCTTAATGTTTTGGGTTGCGATGCTTATGTGAAAAAATTTCATCCTGATAAGCTCAAACCCAAATCGGAGAAATGTGTCTTCATAGGATACCCAAAGGAGACAGTTGGGTACACCTTCTATCACAGATCCGAAGGCAAGACATTCGTTGCTTAGTATGGATCCTTTCTAGAGAAGGAGTTTCTCTCGAAAGAAGTGAGTGGGAGGAAAGTAGAACTTGATGAGGTAACTGTACCTGCTCCCTTACTGGAAAGTAGTTCATCACAGAAATCTGTTCCTGTGACTCCTACACCAATTAGTGAGGAAGTTAATGATGATGATCATGGAACTTCAGATCAAGTTATTACTGAACCTCGTAGGTCAACCAGAGTAAGATCCGCACCAGAGTGGTACGGTAATCCTGTTCTGGAGGTTATGTTACTAGACCATGACGAACCTACGAACTATGAAGAAGCGATGGTGAGCCCAGATTCCGCGAAATGGCTTGAGGCCATGAAATCTGAGATAAGATCCATATATGAGAACAAAGTATGGACTTTGATTGACTTGCGCAATGATCGGCGAGCCATTGAGATTAAATGGATCTTCAAGAGGAAGACGGACGCTGATAGTAGTGTCACTATCTAGAACGCTAGAATTGTCGCAAAGAGGTTTTCGACAAGTTCAAGGTGTTGACTACGATGAGAGTTTCTCACTCGTATCTATGCTTAAGTCTGTCTGAATCATGTTAGCAATTGCCGCATTTTATGAAATATGGCAAATGGATAAACAAAACTGCATTCCTTAATGGATTTATTAAAGAAGAGTTGTATATGATGCAACTAGGAGGTTTTGTCAATCCTGAAAGTGCTAACAAAATATGCAACCTCCAGCGATCCATCTATGGACTGGTGCAAGCATCTCGGAGTTGGAATATACACTTTGATAAGTTGATCAAAGGATATAGTTTTATACAGACTTGCGGTGAAGCCTGTATTTTCAAGAAAGTGAGTGGGAGTACTACAGCATTTCTGATAAGTATATGTGAATGACATATTGTTGATCGGAAATAATGTAGAATTATTCTGCAAAGCATAAAGGAGTGTTTGAAAGGAGTTTTTCAAAGAAAGACCTCGGTGAAGCTGCTTACATATTGAGCATCAAGATCTATAGAGATAGATCAAGACGCTTGATAAGTTTTTTCAATGAGTACATACCTTAACAAGATTTTGAAGTAGTTCAAAATAGAACAGTCAAAGAAAGAGTTCTTGCCTGTGTTACAAGGTGTGAAATTGAGTAAGACTCAAAGCCCGACCACGGCAGAAGATAGAAAGAGAATGAAAGTCATTCCCTATGCCTTGGCCATAGGTTCTATAAAGTATGCCATGCTGTGTGCCAGATCTATTGTATACCCTACACTGATTTTGGCAAGGGAGTACAATAGTGATCTAGGAGTAGATCACTGGACAGCGGTCAAAATTATCCTTAGTGGAATAAGGATATGTTTCTCGATTATGGAAGTGACAAAAGGTTCGTCGTAAAGAGTTACGTCGATGCAAGTTTTGACACTAGTCTAGATGACTCTAAGTCTCGGTCTAGATACATATTGAAAGTGGGAGCAATTAGCTAGAGTAGCTCCGAGCAGAGCATTGTAGACATAGAAATTTGCAAAATACTTACGGATCTGAATGTGACAGACCCGTTGACTAAAATTATCTCACAATCAAAACATGATCACACCTTAGTACTCTTTGGGGGTTAATCACATAGCGATGTGAACTAGATTATTGACTCTAGTAAACCCTTTGAGTGTTGGTCACATAGAGATGTGAACTATGGGTGTTAATCACATGGTGATGTGAATTATTGATGTTAAATCACATCGCGATGTGAACTAGATTATTGACTCTAGTGCAAGTGGGAGACTGAAGGAAATATGCCCTAGAGGCAATAATAAAGTATTATATATTTCCTTATATCATGATAAATGTTTATTATTCATGCTAGCATTGTATTAACCGGAAACATAATACATGTGTGAATACATAGACAAACAGAGTGTCACTAGTATGCCTCTACTTGACTAGCTCGTTAATCAAAGATGGTTATGTTTCCTAGCCATAGACATGAGTTGTCATTTGATTAACGGGATCACCTCATTAGGAGAATGACGTGATTGACTTGACCCATTCCGTTAGCTTAGCACCCGATCGTTTAGTATGTTGCTATTGCTTTCTTCATGACTTATACATGTTCCTATCACTATGAGATTATGCAACTCCCGTTTACCGGATGAGATCGCGGACATGACGAGGAGTCTCGAAATGTCACTGAGATGCAGCCTTGTTGAGCCCTGGAATGTCGACGCAGACGCGTAGCCCGCCGTCCTCGCCAGGATGGGGAGCTGCGTCGGGTGGTGGGCAGCGGTCGCCGTGTATGGTCCTTGCTTCTTGAAGCTCCTGGATTACCTTGGTGATGAACTCCCGAGCACTAGGCGCTCCATGCCTCGTGCCCTCTTAAGGGAAGCGTGCAGTGAAGCACGCCTCCACGTGGTGCCCGAGTGCCTCCCTCGTGACATTGGCTAGGTCTGAGGCCCTCTAGATGAGAGCCCCCGAGCCCAGCCTGAGGAGGGCGTCGGGCGCGCCTTCCTATGCGAGGGAGGGAGGTGCCCCATCCGCGGGCGCAGATCCTGAGGTGTTGCTGCTGGAAACGCCGCTCTCATGAGGTCCTGGGTGGAACAACTGCTTCTTCTTCTTCTTGGGGATGGCCTCAGAAGGGTACAGGGTACGTTCGTTGTCGAGGTTTTCGACTACTGCTGCCTGGTAGGCGCGCTCGAGGGAGCACACTGCATCTCTTTCTTCACATGGAACCGTGATGATGCCGCCGCTCCGTGGCATCTTAAGGACGTTGTAGCCGTGGTGGGTCACTGCCATAAACTTGGCCAAGGCTAGATACACAAGGATGGCGTTGTACGGCAGGTGGATGTGGGCGACGTCAAAGTCGATGAGCTCGGTGCGGTAGTTGTCACGCTGGCCGAAGGTGATAGGGAGGCGGACCTGCCCTATCGGGGTGGTGGAGCCGTCGGTCACTCCTGAGAAGGGCTTCGTAGGCTGCAGCTGATCGTATGGCACTTGAAGGCTATCGAATGTCTTGATGGATAGGACATTGAGCCCTGCGCCGCTGTCGATGAGGGTCTTGGTGACTTGGACGTTGCTGATGACGGGGGAGGAGAGCATCAGGAGGGCGCCGGCTATTGCCGCGCGCTTGAGCTGGTCTGATGAGCTGAAGGTGATGGCGCACTTGGACCACCTGAGCGGGCGCATGGCCTCGAGCCTGGGAAGGGCCGCGTTCACCTCACGAGCAAACTGCTTGAAGATACACTGAGAAGGTGGGGCTTGAGCGCCACCCAAGATGCAGGCGATGGCACGAGGCTCTTGGAAGCCCCCAGCCCCCTCGTCCTGATGATGGTCGTCGTTCCTCCTTGGCGGTGGCGGCAGCGATGGGAGCCCGGCGTTGCCCTGAGGGCGGTCCTCATGAGGCTGGTCTCCCCAAGCGCCCTCGCGAGGTGGGTCCTGCCAGCGGTCCTTGATATGTCTCCGTCGTATCTATAATTTTTTATTATTCCATGCCAATATTCTACAACTTTTACATACTTTTGGCAAATTTTTATACTATTTTTGGGGACTAACATATTGATCCAGTGCCCAGTGCCAGTTCCTGTTTGTTGCATGTTTTTTGTGTCACAGAAAATCCATGTCAAACGGAGTCCAAACGGGATAAAAACTAACGGATATTTTTTTGGAATATATGTGAATTTTTGGAAGAAGAATCAACGTGAGACGATGCCCAAGGGGTCCACGAGGCAGGGGGCGCGCCCCAGGGGGTCAGACGCGCCCTGGGCCCTCGTGGCCACCCCGTAAGGCGGTTGGTGCCCTTCTTTCGCCGCAAGAAAGCCAATATACGGATATAAATCATGTTCAAATTTCATCCCAATCGGAGTTACGGATCTCCAGGAATATAAGAAACGGTGAAAGGGCAGGATCAGGGAGCGCAGAAACAGAGAGAGACAGAGAGACATATGCAATG
Organism: Triticum aestivum; assembly: GCF_018294505.1. Taxonomy (NCBI): domain Eukaryota; kingdom Viridiplantae; phylum Streptophyta; class Magnoliopsida; order Poales; family Poaceae; genus Triticum; species Triticum aestivum. Next base: position 172,481,694 of record NC_057796.1, read on the forward strand.
GAGGCCATGGACCAGAGGGGAAACCCTTCTCCCATCTGGGGACAAGGTCAAGGAAGAAGAAGAAGAAGGGGGGCTCTCTCCCCCTCTCTCCCGGTGGCGCCGGAACACCGCCGGGGCCATCATCGTCACCGCAATCCACACCAACACCTCCGTCATCTTCACCAACATCTCCATCACCTTCCACCATCTATCTACAATGGTCCACTCTCCCGCAACCCGCTGTACCCTCTACTTGAACATGGTGCTTTATGCTTCATATTATTATTCAATGATGTGTTGCCATCCTATGATGTCTGAGTAGATTTTCGTTATCCTATCGGTAAATTGGTGAATTGCTATGATTGGTTTAATTTGCTTGTGGTTATGTTGCTGTCCTTTGATGCCCATCATATGAGCGCGCGTGTGGGTCACACCATAAGGTTAGTTGTATGTTGATAGGACTATGTATTGGAGGGCAAGAGTGACAGAAGCTTCAACCTAGCATAGAAATTTATGCATACGGGATTGAAGGGGGACCAATATATCTTAATGCTATGGTTGGGTTTTACCTTAATGAACGTTAGTAGTTGCAGATGCTTGCTAATAGTTCCAATCATAAGTGCATAGAATTCCAAGTCAGGGATGACATGCTAGCAGTGGCCTCTCCCACATAAAACTAGCTATCGGTCTAGTAAAGTAGTCAATTGCTTATGGACAATTTCGCAACTCCTACCACCACTTTTCCACATTCGCTATACTAACTTTATTGCTTCTTTAGCTAAATAGCCCCTACTTTTGATTTACGCGCTCTTTATTAGCTTGCAAACCTATCCAACAACACCTACAAAGTACTTCTAGTTTTATACTTGCTCTAGGTAAAGCGAACGTCAAGCGTGCGTAGAGTTGTATCGGTGTTCGATAGAACTTGAGGGAATATTTGTTCTACCTTTAGCTCCTCGTTGGGTTCGACACTCTTACTTATCGAAAGAGGCTACAATTGATCCCTTATACTTGTGGGTTATCAAGACCTTTTTCTGGCGCCGTTGCCGGGGAGCAATAGCGTGGGGTGAATATTCTCGTGTGTGCTTGTTTGCTTTATCACTAAGTAATTTTTTATTTGTTGTTCTAAGTTGTTCTCTATCTTTAGTTATGGATATGGAACACGAAATACCAAAAAATTAGGTTTACTTGCTACTCATGGAGATGGGGAACCTCCTAAAACCCTCGATGCTCATTATGTGAAAGATATTATGTACTACTTTGATAATCCAGAGAAAACCCCATTCAACTTTATAATGGGAGTAACATTGGATCAACGTGAATACTTTAGGGATTATTGCTTGACTCAAAAAGGGAAACTATTATGGGATCAAATTCATATATTGAATTGGTATGCTAGGCAACTATGCTTGAGATATGATTATACTTGTTGATCTAGGATGAAGGCTCCACACTTTCCCTTTTCATGCAAATTTAATTATGATAAAACCTTGGCTTCTTATGCTAATGGTATATATGATTACTATGATGTGGAACAAATAGAAGAATTCCTTGCTTTTATGGGTGCTTATGAAATTGAATCTTTGTTTAAAGAGTGTGAAAATCTTGATGATGCTGTTTACAGACCTGAATTTTTTTATATACTTAAGTATTGCTATGAGAATTATGAATTCAATTCCGATATTGACAATTTTATTGAGAGAGTCTCCGTTGTCAAGAAGAGACTAATATTTTGCAGGAGTCTATGGAAGAAGGAATTGGTGAAACTGTGGGCTCATTGGATGAAAAATATGATGAGGAGAGCGAAGAACAAAAGGAGGAAGAGCGTATTAGCTACCCGTGCCCACCTTCTAATGAGAGTAACTCTTCAACTCATACATTGTTTAATTTCCCTTCGTGCTTACCGAAGGATGATTGCTATGATGATTGTTATGATCCCGTTGATTCTTTTGAAATATCCCTTTTTGATGATGCTTGCTATGCTTGTGGCCAAGATGCCAATATGAATTATGCTTATGGATATGAACTTGCTATTGTTCCTTATGTTAAACATGAAATTGTTGCTATTGCACCCACGCATGATAGTCCTATTATCTTTTTGAATTCTCCCGACTACACTATATCGGAGAAGTTTGCCCTTATTAAGGATTATAGTGATGGGTTGCATTTTACTATTACACATGATGATTTTGATAGATATAATATGCGTGTGCTTTCTGCTCCTGCTTGCAATTATTATGAGAGAGGAACTACATCTCCGCCTCTCCATGTTTCCAATATGATAAAATTGCAAGAAACTATTTATACTATGCATTGGCCTTTACTATCTGTGCATGAATTCTTCTTTTATGACATGCCGATGCATAGGAAGATAGTTAGACTTCGTTCTTGCATGAGATATGTTAGTTTGTGCTCACTACTAAATCACAAATCATTGTAAATTAAAATTGGCTTTCATATACCTTGGGATCCGGGTGGCTCCATTATTTGAGCACTATATGCCTAGCTTAATGGCTTTAAAGAAAGCGCTGCCAAGGAGACAACCCAGAAGTTTTAGAGAGTCATTTATTTCTATTGTGTGCTTTTATAAAGTTTAAAAGAAAAAATAATATGCCAAGATTTGCCTTTAGGATGTTTACATTGCTTGTTGGTTCGTGCGGTGCAAAACAGAAACTTTGGCTGTAGTGCGCGATTTTACGTTTTTTTACTGGAAAGTCATACGGTTCTGAAACTTTTTGCACTGTATTTATATACAAATTTTTTATTTTTCCCAAAATTTTCAGAATTTTTGGAGTTCCATAAGTATGCCGAATGTTTATATTACTACAAACTGTCCTGTTTAAGACAGATTCTGTTTTTGATGCATAGTTTGCTTGTTCTGATGAAACTATCGATTTCTATCAATGGATTAAGCCATGGAAAAGTTATATTACAGTAGCTACAATGCAAAAACAAAATATTAATTGGTTTGCAACAGTACTTAGAGTAGTGATTTGCTTTATTATACTAACGGATCTTATCGAGCTTTCTGTTGAGTTTTGTGTGGATGAAGTGTTCGAAGATCGAGGAGGTCTCGATGTGAGGAGAAGGAGGAGAGGAAAGAGCTCAAGCTTGGGGATGCCCAAGGCACCCCAAGTAAATATTCAAGGAGACTCAAGCGTCTAAGCTTGGGGATGCCCCAGAAGGCATCCCATCTTTCTTCAACAAGTATCGGTATGTTTTCGGATTCGTTTCGTTCATGTGATATGTGCAAATCTTGGAGTGTCTTTTGCATTTAGTCTTCACTTTTATTTTATGCACCATGCTGATATGAGATAGTCCTTGGTTGATTTATAGAATGCTCATTGCACTTCACTTATATTTTTTTGTGTATGGCTTTATAGATTGCTTCATGTGCTTCACTTATATCATTTGAAGTTCGGATTGCCTGTTTCTCTTCACATAGAAAACCACCATTTGTAGAATGCTCTTTTGCTTCACTTATATTTGTTAGAGCGTGGGCATATCTTTTGTAGAAAGAATTAAACTCTCTTGCTTCACTTATATCTATTTAGAGAGATGACAGGAAATTATCATTCACATGGTTAGTCATAAAATCCTACATAAAACTTGTAGATCACTGAATATGATATGTTTGATTCCTTGCAATAGTTTTGCGATATAAAGATGGTGATATTAGAGTCATGCTAGTGGGGTAATTGAGAAATTGAGAAATACTTGTGTTGAGGTTTGCAAGTCCCGTAGCATGCACATATGGTAAACGTTGCGTGACAAATTTGAAGCATGAGGTGTTCTTTGATTGCTTTCCTTATGAGTGGAGGTCGGGGACGAACGATGGTCTTTTCCTACTAATCTATCCCCCCAGGGGCATGTGTAGTAGTACTTTGCTTCGAGGGCTAATAAACTTTTGGAATAAGTATATGGGTTCTTTATGACTAATGTGAGTCCATGGATTATACGCACTCTTACCTTTTCGCAATTTGCTAGCCTCTACGGTACCATGCATTGCCCTTTCTCACCTCAGGAGTTGGTGCAAACTTCGCTGGTGCATCCAAACCCCGTGATACGATACGCTCTATCAAACATAAGCCTCCTTATATCTTCCTCAAAACAGCCACCATACCTACCTATCATGGCATTTCCATAGCCATTCCGAGATATATTGCCATGCAACTTGCATCATCATCATATACATGACTTGAGCATTCATTGTCATATTGCTTTGCATGATCGTAAGATAGCTAGCATGATGTTTTCATGGCTTGTCCGTTTTTTGATGTCATTGCTACGCTGGATCATTGCACATCCCGGTACACCGCCGGAGGCATTCATATAGAGTGATATTTTTGTTCTAGACATCGAGTTGTAAGTAAATAAAAGTGTGATGATCATCATTATTAGAACATTGTCCCATGTGAGGTTATCAAAATAAAAGTGGCCAAAGAAGCCCAAATAAAAAAAGAGGCCAAAGAAGCCCACCAAAAAAAAGAAAAAAAAGAAAAAAAAGAGAAAACAAAAAAATGAGAGAAAAAGAGAGAAGGGGCAATGTTACTATCCTTTTAGCACACTTGTGCTTCAGAGTAGCACCATGTTCCTCATATAGAGAGTCTCTTGAGTTATCACTTTCATATACTAGTGGGAATTTTCATTATAGAACTTGGCTTGTATATTCCGATGATGGGCTTCCTCAAATGCCCAAGGTCTTCATGAGCAAGCAAGTTGGATGCACACCCACTTAGTTTCAGTTTGAGATTTCATACACTTATAGCTCTAGTGCATCCGTTGCATGGCAACCCCTACTCCTCCCATTGACATCAATTGATGGGCATCTCCATAGCCCGTTGATTAGCTGCGTCGATGTGAGACTTTCTCCTTTTTTGTCTTCTCCACACAACCTCCATCATCATATTCTATTCCACCCATAGTGCTATGTCCATGGCTTGCGCTCATGTATTGCGTGAGAGTTAAAAAAGCTGAAGCGTATTAAAAAGTATGAACCAATTGCTCGGCTTGTCATCGGGGTTGTGCATGATGGGAGCATTTTGTGTGACGAAAATGAAGCATGGCCAAACTATATGATTTTGTATGGATAAGCTTTCATTGGCTATGTTATTTCGATAAGACATAATAGCTTTATTAGTATGCTTGAAGTATTACTGTCTTGATGTCAAATTATAGACTATTGCTTTGAATCACTCGTGTCTTAATATTCATGCCATGATTACATATATGATCATGTTTATGCTAGGTAGCATTCCACATCAAAAATTATCTTTTTTGTCATTTACCTACTCGAGGATGAGCAGGAATTAAGCTTGGGGATGCTGATATGTCTCCATCGTATCTATAATTTTTGATTGTTCCATGCCAATATTCTACAACTTTTACATACTTTTGGCAACTTTTTATACTATTTTTGGGGACTAACATATTGATCCAGTGCCCAGTGCCAGTTCTTGTTTGTTGCATGTTTTTTGTTTCGTAGAAAATCCATATCAAACGGAGTCCAAATGGGATAAAAACTGACGGAGATTTTTTCCGGAATATATGTGAATTTTTGGAAGAATAATCAACACGAGACGATGCCCGAGGGGGCCACAAGACAGGGGGCACGCCCTGGGCCCTCGTGGCCACCCCGTAAGGAGGTTGGTGCCCTTCTTTTGCCGCAAGAAAGCCAATATCCGGATAGAAATCGTGTTCAAATTTCAGCCAAATCGGAGTTACGGATCTCTAGGAATATAAGAAACGGTGAATGGGCAGAATCTGGGAGCGCAGAAACAGAGAGACAGAGAGAGAACCAATCTCGGAGGGGCTCTCGCCCCTCGCATGCCATGGAGGCCATGGACCAGAGGGGAAACCCTTCTCCCATCTACGTAGAAGGTCAAGGAATAAGAAGAAGAAGAAGAAGAAGAAGAAGAAGAAGGGGGGCTCTCTCCCCCTCTCTCTCGGTTGCGCCGGAACGCCGCCGAGGCCATCATCGTCACCGCAATCTACACCAACACCTCCGTCATCTTCACCAACATATCCATCACCTTCCCCCATCTATCTATAGCGGTCCACTCTCCCGCAACCCGCTGTACCCTCTACTTGAACATGGTGCTTTATGCTTCATATTATTATTCAATGATGTGTTGCCATCCTATGATGTCTGAGTAGATTTTTGTTGTCCTATCGGTAATTGGTAAATTGCTGTGATTGGTTTAATTTGCTTGTGGTTATGTTGCTGTCCTTTGGTGCCCATCATATGAGCGCGCGCTGTCGGATTTCGGGTTCCGGCAAAACCCTTGAGGTTCGAACACTCGGGTGCGCACGAAGATCTCTCCCTACCTAATCACGCCCTCAGCCTCACCGCGATCTCATAGCTTAGCTCAACGAACTCACAACACAAGAGACACAAGATTTATACTGGTTTGGGCCACCGTTGTGGTGTAATACCCTACTACAGTGTGGTGTGGTGGATTGCCTCTTGGCCTGAGGATGAACAGTACAAGGGAAGAACAGCCTCCCGAGGAGAGGTGTTCTTGTGTGGATGAGGATGATCTGAATCAGTTCATGGTGAGTTGCCTCCTACTGTGGTGGCTAGTCCTATTTATAGAGGCCTGGTCCTCTTCCCAAATATTGAGCGGGAAGGGAGCCAACAACGGCCAAATTCGAAGGGAGACAACTAGTACGAGTTATCCTGACTAAAGGTGGTTTTCGCCTGCCAAAGGCTCTGGTGGTGACGCCGCCTTGGGCTCCACCGTGACCTCCGTCTTGCTGTCCTGCTGGTCTTGGTCTCATTGCACCAATATGGAAACCTTTGCTTGATGCCTCGGGACTCCTCGCCTGCGCTTGCCCCTTTAGCACCAAAGAGGAAGCGAGGACACTGCGCGCGCTGGCGCCCGCCTGGCTCCAGTCGTCATGGCTTGCGTCATGGGAACCTCGCGAGGTGTCCCTTGCCTTAAACTCTCCGCCCCTCGCGAGCCAGCCTGGTGAGGTCGATCACGAGGAGGTCTTGTGTCGTCCGCCTCATGAGGCTTGGCCCCTCGCGATGGTCTTGAGTGTTTGCTGGTGAAGATGGGCCGTACAGGGCAAGTCTGGGGACCCCCGTTCCCAAGACGCCAAAGGGCAAGTGCGGAGCGGCACGGGCCCCAACAGCCTGCGGTCTTGGTCGACGCGTGGCGATTGATTGGACGTGGGCGTCTCCGCTTCCCCGCGCTGCCTCGGCAACTGCCCGTCTGACAAAAGGCTAGCGCGGGCTACGCTTTCCTTCATTGCTTTCCTTCGCCTTGCTCGAGATCCCCTTTCTCGCTCCTCGCTTCCGAAATCTCCAGATCTGCTTCAATCCCCTTCTGAGCTTTCGACCAATGGCGCCTCGCAAGGTCAAGGCCGCTTCGCCGCCGGCTTGGTACGAGCCGGCTCTGGATGCGCCCAACGTCTCGGAGAAGAACCTCGCCGCTACACGCCTGCTGACGGCGGGAGAGAGCAACAAGAAGGGGGAGACCGGGCTCCGGGCTGGCTCCGCCGAGCCGAAGGCCCAGGGGAGCACCTTTCTACCCCTTCTTCATGAGCAGCATCATCGCGGGCCTGGTTCCCCCTTTCTCTGGCTTCTTCTACGCCGTCCTCCGCCATTATAGGTTGCAAGCTCTCCATCTCCATCCCAACTACGTTCTTCTCTTGTCGATCTTCGCCTTCTACTGTGAGGCGTATGTCGGCGTGATGCCGTCCGTGGCTCTGCTGCGCCACTTCTTCTTCCTCCGCATCAACGACGGTCATTCCTCCGGGTGCGCTAACTTCATCGCAGCCGGCAAGGCCAACGTGATCTCGAAGGCTGGGAAGAAGGCCGATGGCTTCAGGAGCAAGTGGGTCATGATGGACGCCAAGTGCGTCCACCCACGCTTGAGGCTACCGATGGACATGCCCCAGTCAGATGAGGGGTGGTCTTGCGCCAACCTTACTGATGACCGGGCGAAGCCTATGCTGGAAAGATGACTGCCGACCTGAAGCCGGGCAACGCGAAGGCGGCGAAGCTGACGGGGGCCATGCTCCTGAGGGAGTTCATGATGCCGCACGTGGCCTCGCTCCAGGCGCACTCGCGCCCCTTGTGGACGCTTGAGGGCGCCGAAGATAAGCTCCGCTTGAGTCCGGCGGCCTTATCTGATGAAGAGCTGGCCGTGGCTCTCCGCCTCTTGGTTGGAGATGATCAAGAGTACCCGCCGTGCGCCTTCATTCCTCTGTTCCTTCACGAGAACGGGGCGCAGGTCGCGGCTGCCATGCCCACCTTTGACGGGCGTGGGCTGGTGCCACCGGCGCCTACTGGGGTGCCGGTGGTGACGACGCCGGTGGACGTGTCTTCAGGCGATTCCCACAGGGAGGGGCAAGAGGAGGAAGACGAGGAGCGCGACTCGGAGGTGACCCCCGAGGGGATGGGGGAGACCTCCCCCTTGTGCAAGGCCGACATCCTTCGCACCCTTCCTAACGACGACGAGGAGGCCGATGTCCTCCAGAGGGGGGAGCCGCCCGTGATCCCGACGAGGGGCAGGTCGGCGCTGATCTCCCGAGATGACGCTCCTGCTCTGACGCCGCCTGGGGCTGCTTCTGGCCCATCTTCTACCCCTCCTTCTGCTCCTGGAGCCCGCGCGCCCGCGCCCCAGGCTGCGAGGCTCTCAGGCTTCAAGCTTACGAAACGGAGGGGCTACGCCGTGGTAGAACAGTAAGTGCTCTTGTCCTATTTTGTTCTTGCTTATGCCGCTGATCCTTGACGCTACTCCGTTGTGCAATTAAGCCGATGCCCGCGGCGAAGAAGATGAGGGAGGAAGCGGTGGTGCTGCCCGGGACCAACTTCCCTGCTGCGGCTGTGTCTCCCTCCATGGAGAAGGGCGGCGTCGGCACTCATGCCTCTCCAGCTCGATCATTCTCGCGAGGCCTGGGGGAGCATCCTTGGGAGGAGTCAGCCCCCATGGCCCCGCTGGCTCCGGAGGCACCGGTGTCCGGTTCGGTTGCTGAGGTCCCCAAAGCTCAGGAGCCCCCAGTCTCTCAGGCTATGGTGACGATGCTGCCTCCTCCTCCTCCCACTGCACCACTGATTCTAGGTCCTTCCGCCTCCCCTGACGTCCAGGAGCGCGCTCTTTCTGAGATGACCCAGCTGCGAGAAGATCTTCAGGGTGCCGACCCCCACCTGGTAGCTGGGCGCCTGGAGCTGGTCTCTGGCTGGCTTCATTCTGACGTGTCCGTTCGGGCGACGCTGAGCCAGTCCGCGGCAACCTCCAAGAAGGAGAAGCAGGCCGCCGCCCAAGCAGCGGCCGCTCACGAGGTGGCGCTGAAGGATGTCGAGGCCGCCCAGGATCGCTGCCGGGTGCTGGAGGCCGAGCTGAAGACCCTGCGCAACGAGCGTGCGGAAGAAGCCCGTCGCCGCAAGGCGGAGGAGGAGAAGATGAAGGCCCGGGAGGACGCCATCAAGGGTCGCAACGCCGAGCTGGAGGAGTTGGCGAAAGTGCAGGCCGCAGAACGCAGCCGGCTGAAGAAGCTGGAGCAGAAGGTGGAGGCGGAGAAGGCTGATCTTGACGCCAAGGCGAAGGTCCTGGCTGAGGACCGCGAGGCCTTCAAGCTCCTCGAGGTGAGGTCTCGGACGGTGCTGCGGTCGCTCTACGAGAAGGGCTTGGAGGAGCCGCTAGCCGCCAGTGACGAGGGCCCCACCCAGCTGCTTCCTTATCTGGTTGATGCGCTTGAGGACGTCGTGAGCGGTATCGGCCCCATGGTAGAGGGGGAAGCCCGCGTTCTTTCCTCAGCCGCGTTGACGCGCGTCTTCAGCCACCTCCATATTCGTGATCCCGCCTCCCGCCTTGACAAGCTGCTGGAGCATGTGGACGACGAGCGCTACGCAGCCGCTACCGCTGCCGTGAAGGGTGAGGTGGAGGCCTTGCTAGAGAAGTTCTGCGCCTTCGCTCCCGCGCCTTCGACCGGCGGTGCTACTGATCCCGCCACTCCGGCAGGCGGTGCAGGTGAAGGCGACGCTACCAAGGAGGGAGCATCCCTTGCGGGCGACGGCGGTGTCCAGGGATGACTTGCTTGCGGCTCCTTCCCTGTTTAAACTCCTGCAACATGTACCGTGCCTCGTGGAGGCGTTTAAACTTGCGTTTGGTATTTGGCAACAATATGTCTTGTAATATTTGCTTTGATATTTTGCGATTTCCTTCCCATTTGCTTTATGTTCTACGTCGGCAGAGCTCGACCCCGCGCATACCTCAGCTGCCGTTGGGTCGTCTGGATCACTAGGACGAGACCAAGGAGAGAGGGGCTACGTGGCCAGTTAGGCTCCTGAGTCGCGATGCTCAGGAGTCCCCCTTGACGCGCAAATAGCTTACGGAAAGGAGATGCAGGGGTAGGTCTAGTGTTCTACGTCGGCAGGGCCCGACCCCGCGCATACCTCAACCGCCATTGGGTCGTCCGGATCACCAGGTCGAGACATGGGAGTGAGGGGCTACGTGGCCAGTTAGGCTCCTGAGTCGTGATGCTTAGGAGTCCCCCTTGACGCTCAAATGATCTTCCTACCTTTGCCCTCGCTGAGACTCGGCTCGGGAGGGGCGTGCAACGATGAGGTCTGGGGGACCAAGCTGGGTGGCGTACGCTTGGGCATGACCCGAGCGCAGCCCCCATGCCCAGCCCCCTCACGCGACTCTCCGGAGGGGTGGTGTTGTGATGAGACCAGACACTGAGCTCAAGGGCTCCTTGAGGTTGATACGGCCGTGAAGCCGCCCTCAGTTGTTTATCACCAGCGCGGAGCATAGCGCTTCCGGACTTGCACGGGCATAGCCGCTCCTCGGCAGTGTCGACGGCCAGCGCGGAGCATGGTGCTTCCATTGGTACGTGGGAGGGGACTCCCTACTGCGGAGAGCCCTCGGGGCATGTACAGCCCCGCCCTGACACGTGGCTTGCACGGTAGGGCTAGACGAGGTGTGTCTGGGCACTCGTGAGCCAGTGCTACCTCTTGAGACTGCGTTGGTTTTCCCTTGAAGAGGAAAGGGTGATGCAGTAAAGCAGCGTAAGTATTTCCCTCAGTTTTTGAGAACCAAGGTATCAATCCAGTAGGAGGACACGCACGAGTCCCTCGCACCTACACAAACAAATAAATCCTCGCAACCAACGCAATAAAGGGGTTGTCAATCCCTTCGCGGTCACTTACGAGAGTGAGATCTGATAGATATGATAAGATAATATTTTTGGTATTTTTATGATAAAGATGCAAAGTAAAGAAAGCAAAATAAAAACGGCGCCAGAAATAGCTTGTTGACGGGAGATTAAATATGATGGAGAATAGACCCAGGGGCCATAGGTTTTCACTAGTGGCTTCTCTCAAGAGCATAAGTATTACGATGGGTGAACAAATTACTATTGAGCAATTTACAGAATTGAGCATAGTTATGAGAATATCTAGGTATGATCATGTATATGGGCATCACGTCCGAGACAAGTAGACCGACTCCTGCCTGCATCTACTACTATTACTCCACACATCGACCGCTATCCAGCATGCATCTAGAGTATTAAGTTCATAAGAACAGAGTAACGCTTTAAGTAAGATGACATGATGTAGAGGGATAAACTCATGCAAAGATAACAAATCATACATAAAATAATTCAGAGAAGATTCAAATATTGTTCATAGATAAACTTGATCATAAACCCACAATTCATCGGTCTCAACAAACACACCGCAAAAAAAGATTACATCGAATAGATCTCCACAAGAGAGGGGGAGAACATTGTATTGAGATCCAAAAAGAGAGAAGAAGCCATCTAGCTAATAACTATGGACCCGAAGGTTTGAGGTAAACTACTCACACATCATCGGAGAGGCTATGGTGTTGATGTAGAATCCCTCCATGATCGATGCCCCCTCCGGCGGAGCTCTGGCAAAAGCCCCGAGATGGGATCTCACGGGTATAGAAGGTTGCAGTGGTGGAATTAGGTTTTTGGCTCCATATCTGGTAGTTTGGGGGTACGTAGGTATATATAGGAGGAAGAAGTACGTCGGTGGAGCAACTTGGGGCCCACGAGGGTGGAGGGCACGCCCAGGGGGGTAGGCGCGCCCCCTACCTCGTGCCTTCCTGGTTGATGTCTTGACGTAGGGTCCAAGTCCTCTGGATCACGTTCGTTCCGAAAATCACGTTCCCAAGGTTTCATTCCGTTTGGACTCCGTTTGATATTATTTTTCTGCGAAACTCTGAAATAGGCAAAAAACAACAAATCTGGGCTGGGCCTCCGGTTAATAGGTTAGTCCCAAAAATAATATAGAAGTGTATAATAAAGCCCATTAATGTCCAAAATAGAATATAATATATCATGGAACAATAAAAAATTATAGATACGTTGGAGACGTATCAAGCATCCCCAAGCTTAATTCCTGCTCGTCCTCGAGTAGGTAAATGATAAAAACAGAATTTTTGATGTGGAATGCTACTTGGCATAATTTCAATGTAATTCTCTTAATTGTAGTATGAATATTCAGATCCGAAAGATTCAAGATAAAGGTTTAATATTGACATAAAAGTAATAATACTTCAAGCATACTAACAAGTAATTATGTCCTCTCAAAATAACATGGCCAAAGAAAGTTCATCCCTACAAAATCATATAGTTTAGTCATGCTCCATTTTCGTCACACAAGAATGCTCTCATCATGCACAACCCCAATGACAAGCCAAGCAATTGTTTCATACTTTAGTAATCTCAAACTTTTTCAACCTTCACGCAATACATGAGCGTGAGCCATGGATATAGCACTATGGGTGGAATAGAATATAATGATGGGGGTTATGTGGAGAAGACAAAAAAAGGAGAAAGTCTCACATCAACGCGGCTAATCAATGAGCTATGGAGATGCCCATCGATTGATAATGCAAGGAGTAGGGGTTTCCATGCAACGGATGCACTAGAGCTATAAATGCATGAAAGCTCAACAAAAGAAACTTAGTGGGTGTGCATCCAACTTGCTTGCTCACGAAGACCTAGGGCATTTGAGGAAGCCCATTGTTGGAATATAGAAGCCAACTTCTATAATGAAAAATTCCCACTAGTATGTGAAAGTGACAAACAAGAGACTCTCTATCATGAAGATCATGGTGCTACTTTGAAGCACAAGTGTGGAAAAAAGGATAGTAGCATTGTCCCCTTCCTTTTTTTGGGCCTTCTCTTTTTTTGGCCTTTCTCTTTTTTTTCTGACAATGCTCTATGGATGATGATCATCACACTTCTATTTATTTACAACTCAATGATTACAACTCGATACTAGAACAAAGTATGACTCTATATGAATGCCTCTGGCGGTATATCGGGATAGAAATGAATCAAGAGTGACATGTATGAAAAATTATGAATGGTGGCTTTGCCACAAATAGATGTCAACTACATGATCATGCAAAGCAATATGACAACGATGAACGTGTCATGATAAACGAAACGGTTTAATGTTGCATGGCAATATATCTCAGAATGGCTATGGAAATGCCATAATAGGTAGGTATGGTGGCTGTTTTGAGGAGGATATAAGGAGGTTTATGTGATAAAGCGCGTATCATATCACAGGGTTTGGATGCACCAGCGAAGTTTGCGCCAACTCTCAATGTGAGAAAGGGCAATGCACGGTACCGAAGAGGCTAGCAATGATGGAAGGGTAAGAGTGTGTATAATCCATGGACTCAACATTAGTCATAAAGAACTCACATACTTATTGCAAAAATCTACAAGTCATCAAAAACCAAGCACTATGCGCATGCTCCTAGGGGGATAGATTGGTAGGAAAATAACATCGCTCGTCCCCGACCGCCACTCATAAGGAGGACAATCAAAGAACACCTCATGTTTCAAATTTGTTACATAACGTTTACCATATGAGCATGCTACGGGACTTCCAAACTTCAACACAAGTATTTCTCAAATTCACAACTACTCAACTAGCACAACTTTAATATCACTACCTCCATATCTCAAAACAATCATCAAGCATCAAACTTTCTTAGCATTCAGCACACTCATAAGAAAGTTTTTACTAGTCTTGAATACCTAACATATTAGGATTAATTTCCCAATTTAAGCAAATTACCATGCTATTTATGACTCTCAAAATAATATAAGTGAAGCATGAGAGAATAATAGTTTCTATAAAACAAAACCACCGCCGTGCTCTAAAAGATATAAGTGAACCACTAGAACAAAAACTATATAGCTCAAAAGATATAAGTGAAGCGCATAGAGTATTCTAATAAATTCCGAATCATGTGTGTCTCTCATCAAAAGGTGCGTACAGCAAAGAAGATTGTGGTAAACTAAAAAGCAAAGACTCAAATCATACAAGACGATCCAAGCAAAACACATATCATGTGGTGAATAAAAATATAGCTCCAAGTAAAGTTACCGATGGAAGTAGACGAAAGAGGGGATGCCTTTCGGGGCATCCCCAAGCTTTGGCTTTTTGGTGTCCTTAGATTATCTTGGGGTGCCATGGGAATCCCCAAGCTTAGGCTCTTGCCACTCCTTGTTCCATAATCCATCAAATTTTTTACCCAAAACTTGAAAACTTCACAACACAAAACTTAACAGAAAATCTCGTGAGCTCCGTTAGTGAAAGAAAACAAAACACCACTTCAAGGTACTGAAATGAACTCATTCTTTATTTATATTGGTGTTAAACCTACTGTATTCCAACTTCTCTACGGTTTATAAACTATTTTATTAGCCATAGATTCATCAAAATAAGCAAACAGCACACGAAAAACAGAATCTGTCAATAACAGAACAGTCTGTAGTAATCTGTAACTAACGCAAACTTCTGGAACTCCAAAAATTCAGCAAAAATAGGAGGACCTAGATAATTTGTTTATTGATCAGAAGCAATTGGAATCAATATTTTATCACGTTCTTGTGATTTTTAAAAATTATTTTAGTGAACAGAAAGTTTCTGGAATTTTCAGCAAGATCAAATAACTATCATCCAAGAAGAACCTATAGGTTAAACTTGGCACAAACACTAATTAAAACATAAAAACACATCTAACCAGAGGCTAGATCAAATATGTATTCCTCAACAGAAGCAAAAAGCAAAAAACTAAAAATAAAATTGGGTTGCCTCCCAACAAGCGCTATCGTTTAACGCCCCTAGCCAGGCATAAAAGCAAGGATAGATCTAGGTATTGCCATCTTTGGTGGGCAATTCTTCAATGAGACATCTATCATCATTAGGAGTTTCTTTCTTTTTATTAATTATCAAACTTCTAGGCACATAACCAAAAAATTCATTTGTAGCAAATGGTTCCTTAATGATAGCAAAAAGATTGGGATGAATACTTATAGATTTGAGATCCGCAGTTTCCTTACTAGAGGATTCACCCTTATTTTTAGGAACATACATAAGCTTGGCAATTTTAGTTTGAGGACTTGGAGTATTCTTTACGGAAAAACAACGGTTCCCAAGTTGGTAATGATACCCTCAAGTTTATCGATTCTAGTGGAATCCTGATTTATTCTTTCATTAACTATGGGTTCCTTCTCCTTAATATTTTTCAAAGTGACTCCTACTTTAGATCCATATTGGGTAATTTGGTTGTGGATCTTTTTATCCAAATTTTCAATTAACTCTACGTTAGCAACTTTATTTTCAATAATATCAAGTCTTTGCATTACATGCTCCAAAGTTAACATAGTTTCATTAACCAAAAGAGGTGGTGAGCCAAACAAATCTATCATAGCATTATAAGAATCAAAAGTATGGCTACCCAAGAAATTCCCTCCGGTAATGGTATCAAGGATATATCTGTACCAAGGAGTAGCGCCTACATAAAAATTGCGGAGAAGAACGAAAGTAGATTGCTTCCTGGTAGATCTATTTTGAGCATTGCAAATTCTATACCAAGCGTCTTTTAGATTTTCTCCCTCCCTTTGCTTAAAATTAAGAACTTCATTCTCGGGAGACAACGGAGAAGATAGGGGACTAGCCATAACGACAAGCAAGCTAAAAAGAGGCAAACGAAAAAGAGAGGGCGAATAAGACGGCAAGGGTGAAGTGGGGGAGAGGCAAATGGCAAATAATGTAATGCGGGAGATAAGGGTTTGTGATGGGTACTTGGTATGTTAACTTTTGCGTAGACTCCCCGGCAACGGCGCCAGAAATCCTTCTTGCTACCTCTTGAGCACTACGTTGGTTTTCCCTTGAAGAGGAAAGGGTGATGTAGTAAAGCAGCATAAGTATTTCCCTCAGTTTTTGAGAACCAAGGTATCAATGCAGTAGGAGGCCACGCACGAGTCCCTCGCACCTACACAAACAAATGAATCCTCGCAACCAACGCAATAAAGGGGTTGTCAATCCCTTCGCGGTCACCTACGAGAGTGATATCTGATAGATATGATAAGATAATATTTTTGGTATTTTATGATAAAGATGCAAAGTAAAGAAAGGAAAATAAAAACGGCACCAGAAATAGCTTGTTGACGGGAGATTAAATATGATGGAGAATAGACCCGGGGGCCATAGGTTTCACTAGTGGCTTCTCTCAAGAGCATAAGTATTACGGTGGGTGAACAAATTGCTGTTGAGCAATTTACAGAATTGAGCATAGTTATGAGAATATCTAGGTATGATCATGTATATAGGCATCATGTCCGAGACAAGTAGACCGACTCCTGCCTGCATCTACTACTATTACTCCACACATCGACCGCTATCCAGCATGCATCTAGAGTATTAACTTCATAAGAACAAAGTAACGCTTTAAGTAAGATGACATGATGTAGAGGGATAAACTCATGCAATATGATATAAACCCCATCTTGTTATCCTCGATGGCAACAATACAATACGTGCCTTGCTGCCCCTACTGTCACTGGGAAAGGACACCGCAAGATTGAACCCAAAGCTAAGCACTTCTCCCATTGCAAGAAAGATCAATCTAGTAGGCCAAACCAAACTGATAATTCGAAGAGACTTGCAAAGATAACCAATCATACATAAAATAATTCAGAGAAGATTCAAATATTGTTCATCGATAAACTTGATCATAAACCCACAATTCATCGGTCTCAACAAACACACCGCAAAAGAAGATTACATCGAATAGATCTCCACAAGAGAGGGGGAGAACATTGTATTGAGATCCAAAAGAGAGAAGAAGCCATCTAGCTAATAACTATGGACCCGAAGGTCTGAGGTAAACTACTCACACATCATCGGAGAGGCTATGGTGTTGATGTAGAAGCCCTCCGTGATCGATGCCCCCTCCGACGGAGCTCCGGAAAAGGCCCCAAGATGGGATCTCAAGGGTACGGAAGGCTGCGGCGGTGGAATTAGGTTTTTGGCTCCGTATCTGGTAGTTTGGGGGTACGTAGGTATATATAGGAGGAAGAAGTACGTCGGTGGAGCAACATGGGGCCCACGAGAGTGGAGGGCGCTCCCAGGGGGGTAGGCGCGCCCCCTACCTCGTGCCTTCCTAGTTGATGTCTTGACGTGGGGTCCAAGTCCTCTGCATCACGTTCGTTCCGAAAATCACGTTCCCGAAGGTTTCATTCCGTTTGGACTCCGTTTGATATTCTTTTTCTGTGAAACTCTGAAATAGGCAAAAAAAAGCAAATCTGGGCTGGGCCTCCGGTTAATTGGTTAGTCCCAAAAATAATATAAAAGTGTATAATAATGCCCATTAATGTCCACTACAGAATATAATATAGCATGGAACAACCAAAAATTATAGATACGTTGGAGACGTATCAGCCAGCACGGGACTCACGAGGCCCTACCTCAAGGCGGGTTGCGCCTGGTCTTGGTTCTTGTTGACTGCGGTGGTCCTGCGAGATGGTTAGACAACCTGCGCCGAACGAATCTCCTGAGGTTATCGCATGAGAAGGCCAAGCACCAACGACCCCTGGAGGTGACATGAACGGGTCAGGCCCGCCAGACAGAGCTCAGCCGTTGGATTTATCGACGCTGCAGGGACGAGCCCGAGCACAGACGCCATGCCTAAGCTTCTTATGCGAAGGGTTCTAAAGAAAGACGATCGCCGCGCGGCTCCCATGGTGGGTGACAATCAAGCAGGTGATAACAATAGATAGATTATGCATGAGAAGCGAACGGGATTAGGTAAATGCAAGAACGATACATGCCACTGGGCTGGACCCGAGTGGCTTGGGGATGATGCAGCCCGAGGGGCACCCCTAGCAGAGTAAGCTAAAGACGTAAAAGGATACATGCCGCAGGGACGGACCCACATGGCCTGGGAATGATGCAGCCCAAGGGGCGCTCCCAGCTAAATAAACTCGGAAGATATCACCTGGTTCCATTGTCGAGGGGATGTCGGGGCAGCTGAAGACGCGTGGTGAAGGGGTTGCTCCTCACGAGCCACCGGCGCCCTCATCCTCGGGGGGCTCTGGGGGTCCAGGCGGTTCCCTGAGGAACGTCTCCATCTCCGACAGGACTGCGTGATGCCCGGCCTCCTGAGCCGCCAGGATGCTCCGCAGGTTGCGCTGGAAGGTGGACGCCACGCTCGGCAGGCCAAATGGCATGCGAACGTAGCTGTGAGGTGGGCGCTCGCAGCATCCCACGCGTGAAGGCCAGAAAAGCTCCTGAGATGCGGCTCTATTAAGCCCTGGGATGTCGATGCAGACGCGCAGCCCGCCATCCTCGCCCGCATGGGGAGCTGGGCTAGGTGAGCGGCGATCTCCGCGCATGGCTCTTGCATCCTCCAGCTCCTGAGTGACCTTGGTGATGAACTCCTGAGCACCAGGTGCTCCTCGTCTGGTGTCCTCCTGAGGGAAACGTGCTGCGAAGCACGCCTCCACGTGGATCCCGAGCGCCTCCCTCGTGATGTTGGCTAGGTCTGAGGCCCTCCAGAAGAGAGCCCCCGAGCCTTGCCCGAGGAGGGCGCCGGGCGCGCTTTCCTATGCGAGGGAGGGAGGCGCCCCAGGTGCGGGCGCCGATACTGATGAGGCACCACTTGCGGCGCCGTTCCCCTGAGGCCCTGTGCGGAGTAGCTGCTTCTTCTTCTTGGGGACAACCTCAAGAGGGTACTGGGCTGCATTATCATTGGGGTCTTCGATTGACGCTGCTTGGAAGGCGTGCTCGAGGGAGCACACCGCATCTCTTTCTTCGCAGGGGACTGTGATGATCCCGCCGCTTCCTGGCATCTTGAGAACGTTGTAGCCGTGGTGTGTCACTGCCATGAACTTGGCCAGGGCCGGATACCCGAGGATGGCGTCGTACGGCAGACGGATGTGGGCGACGTCAAAGTCGATGAGCTCGGTGCGGTAGTTGTCGCGCTGTCCGAAGGTGACAAGGAGGCGGACATGTCCTATCGGGGTGGTGGAGCCGTCGGTTACTCCTGAGAAAGGCTTGGTAGGCTGAAGCTGACCGTATGGCACTTGAAGGCTGTCGAACATCTCGACAGACAGGACAATAAGCCTTGCGCCACCGTCGATGAGGGTCTTGGTGACTTGCACATTGCTGATGACGGGTGAGCAAAGCATCGGGGGGCGCCAGCGGTGGCCGCGCACTTGAGTTGGTCTGCTGAGCTGAAAGTGATTGCGCGTCGGTGTAAAAAATTAGGGGCACTCCTTTTTTTACCCCTTTACTTGTGCACGGGCAGTCAGAGCCGCGCCCACGACCACACTGAGCAGGGTAGAAGAAGGAAGCCGAAGCGCAAGGCAACCAAAGCATAGCCAAGAACAAGAGACACAAAGAGCAACAGGGCGAGGTGGACTCCCCCGGCAAAACCCTTGCCGGGGCAGCCTCCGCAGCCCTGGCAAGAGCGTTGCCGGGGCAACTTGCCCGACGCCAGCAGAGCAAGCAACCCTTGAGCCCGCGGGTTCCAACACCACCAACCAACTACATTAGAACAAAGGCTCGGGAGGCGCCTCTATGGTGGCATGCAGATCTTCGTCAAGATCATGAACACACAAGATCAGATGAGGACCAGAAGACGAGGAAAGAAGGACTAGGGTATTACGCATTACGATCCTAGCGGAGGAAATCCACAAGACCCCCGGCAAGACCCTTGCCGGGGACGACCATGGTGCCGCGACAAGACCCTTGTCGGGGCCCCGGCAAGGCCCTTGCTAAAGACACTTACGGGGCCGCGGCCAGGCCCGCGTCTGCCAAGGCTCCACCGCCGTCCCCATGCAGCTGCCAGCTCAACCAGCTGAGTAGGCACCTCCGTGGCGACAAGCGGCCTCCATGGCTGACTCAGCAAGCACCTGCGTAGTGGCATGCAAATCTTCGTGAATACTACACCACCGCGCTAGCCCAGCAGCTAGCCAACGTGGCGCAACGACGCCTCGTCAGCTCAGACGCATGTTGAAGCCAGGCGAGGCGGCGATAGTTGGGACGAGCTTCCTTGCCGTCCCCGATAAAGCAAGAGGGGCACGTCGGCGGTGCATTAAATGCGTTTGTCCGACGGTGCCATAGGATAGACTCATCCACTGTACACCTTTCCACCTCTTGTGTACCACTGTGGTGACCCCTTTTGTCTATAAAAGGAGGCCCGAGGCGACCAGGAGAAGGATACGGATCTTTTGGACTAGGGACACACCATAGCTAGTTCAAGAACTCAAGAACACTCAAATACATACACCAAAGAAGGACTAGGATATTACGCATCCTCGCGGCCCAAACCTGGGTAAACGATCTTTGTGCTTCCTGTCAGACCCGCTCTTTGCACAACCCCGCGCCCGCCAACCGTAGAAGGGATCCCTGTGATCCCATAGGTGACCTTTCCACCGACATCTTTGGCGCGCCAGGTAGGGGGCGCAGTTGTGAAAATCCGGTCTAGCGGTTAGCCTAGCAGTTCCTCATCGCCATGGCTCCCAAGAAGAAGACGATCACGGTGATCGGTTCATCTGGAGCCGGACGGCCCGTACCGGTGCGGGTGAGCAGCGGGCCGGTCGCGGACAGAACCCGAGGCGTGGCCCGTGAGCACCAACATCACTCTGGCAGTCGGAGCCTGGAGAGCGGCGTCGTTCGTGCGAAAGACGACGGGCCGCACGTCGCCGAACCCAAGGACGGCGCTGGGCCCACGCAGGCGGCGCGGGGCCCTCCAAGATGCCTACGCCAGCGCCCACAACGCGCTCTTCCCAGGGTGTGCGCGACGAGCAGCGTCACCACGCTTTTGACCCCGGCCGCCGCCGTGGGTAGAGTCCTGTGCATCCTTCGCGGGACGAAGGAGGCCAGCATGCCCGCCGAAGTGCTGGCGAAAATGGCGCACAGACGCTAGGCCGTGATAGAGCTCCTCATAACGTGGTTAGAAATTGGAGCGCATCACGGTCCATGCAGCTTTCGCCGCCACCCACGCCAGTAGAAGCTTTGGCGCGCGCGCAGCTGCTCCTCGACTTCCCTCCTGCCGCGGAAAAGCTCGACGAGTGGAGAGCCACCATCCGGAGTCTCGTCGGTGTCACCAACAAAGATGAACTGTGACCAGCGGGGCCCTCGGGCCGACGCTCCGTCGAGCCACCACATGCCAGCGGTGGAAGGACCGGAGGTGCTGCAGCCACGGTGCACTCTCCTCCCCCACGCCAGTTGCCGCGGGTGCCGGTCCGTCGTGTTGACGCTTGTGATAACATTTCCATAGTGTCATCTGAACCATGGACCCACCGCTATTAGTGCCAAGTTCTTCGGGAGCGAGCCCATGAAGACGCCCAAACCACCATCGAGCGCCGGCGCGACGCGCGCCACCAGTCGGATAGGCGGGCAGGGCCCACTATAGACCACCCAGCGCCGGGAGGCTCCGGTGGCCTACCCTACGAGGTGGGTTGCCAGGCCTTTACCCGTGAGCTGCGGCAGTTCCAGTGGCCGTCCCACCGCACGTTCAAGCCCGATGTCAGCGAGAAGTACAACGACAAGACCCACCCGTCGGAGTTCCTCAGCATCTACACCATCACGATGCAAGCCGCTGAAGCTCGCGACAACAAGGTGCTTGCCAATTACTTCCCGTTGGCACTGAAACCCAATGTCATGTCCTGGTTGATGCACTTGCCGGCGGATTCCATTTCTTCTTGGTTGGATCTGTGTCATGAGTTCGTTGGTGCCTTCACTGGAGGTCACCAAGCTCATGGCCAGGCAAGCGATTTGCATATCATTCGCCAGAAGGAAGGTGAAAACCTGCGCAAGTACATACAGAGGTTCAGCCGGGTGCAATACAACATCCCAGATGTTCATCTCGCCGCCGTGATCAGCGTGTTCCATCAGAATGTGCACAACCGCAAGATGCGTGAAGAGCTGGCAATGAACAAGGTTAAAGATGTGGCCGAACTTTATGTTCTGGCCGATAGATGCGCCCGAGCTAAAGAGGGAAGGAAGTACCCCGGCGAGGACGCCGGCGCGGAAACCGACTCAACGGACGAAGACACCGCCGCCCTGACGAAAAAGGGCCGGCGCCGCAACAGGAAGCATAAGGGCAAAGTCGTGCTTGTCGTCGAAGGATCCGGCGACACCGGCGCCGCCAAGAAGGCCAAGGCAGACGACCCCGGCAAGGAGACTGCCGGGGGCGCCGCTTGCCGGGCCTTGGCGGCTGCCGACAAGCCAGGGGGCTCCGACAAGCAGTATTGCAAGATCCACCGCACCAAGGGCCACGACCTCCAGAACTGCTGACAAGTTGAGCTCCTTGCTGAAAAGAAAAAAGCCGAGTATGAGAGGCGGGACAAGGAGAAGGGTCAGGATGGTGCCGAAGGATCCGGGAAGAAGCGTGGTGGCCAAGGAGGCCGTCGTCGCAAGGATAACCAGCAAGAGAGGCCCGCTCGGGGCCGCGACAAGAAGCAGGAAGACAATGATCATGACAAGGACGACGAGTCCGGCGAGCATGAGTTCTAGAAGGCTACGGAGGCCATGTGTGGCGACGGTGGCGCCTCGCTTCATACTTCTCACCGCCAGCTCAATTAGTTAGCGCGTGAGATCACAGCAGTGGAGCCATCATTCGACGCTCAGAAGCCGCTGAAGTGGTCCAGCACGCCTATCATCTTTGACACTGAGGACCACCCTGATCGTACAACTACAGTCGGGTGTTTGCCGTTGTTGGTTTCACCAACGATACACAACCTCAAGGTGACAAAGATGCTAGTTGACGGCGGGGCCGGTCCGAACTTGATCTCGCCCGTTGTGATTAAAAGGCTGCAAATTCCTAATGGAGACCTCGAGGAGACGGGCACATTTCAAGGGGTCAACCCAGGAAGGAGCCAGCTGAAGGGTAAGGTCACGCTGCCTGTGACGTTTGGAGGCGACTTGAACTACAGGATGGAGAGGTTTGTCTTTGATGTAGCCGAGATCCCCTTGCCCTACAATGGGATCCTCGGCCGCCCGGCATTAGCCAAGTTCATGGCGGCGTCGCATTACACCTACAACACGCTGAAGATGCCTGGGCCGATGACCATCATCACTGTTCCCTGCGACAAGAAGGATGCGCTGATCTACGCCGACCTACTCTACCGGGAAGCAGTTGCAGCAACTGCCGCCAAGGCACTTGCTCCTGCCGCTGAAGCCCGGGGAGGGAAGAAGAAGACCGGCAAGACCTCTCGCACCCACTCCGGCAAGCGCACCTCTTCGGAGTGTTGTGCTACCGTCGAGGATGTGCTAGAGAGCTCCGCCGGCAAGAGCAAGAAATCCAGAGCTGCACCGCCAGAGACCCAGAAGGTGTCCACCAAAGAGGTTGGCACGGGAGGGGCTTTCACCATAAGCTCCACCCTCGACAGCAAATAGGAAGGCGCGCTCGTCACCTTCCTGCGGGCGAATGTCGATGTGTTTGCATGGCAAGCATCCGACATCCCCGGCATTCCCAGGGAGGTGATTGAGCACCACCTTGCTATCTATCCTCATGCGTGGCCCGTCAAGCAGAAGGTCAGGAAGCAGGCTTTAGAAAGGCAAGAGTTCATCACAGTGGAGATCAGAAAGTTGGATGCGGCAGGCTTGGTGAGAGGAGTACTCCATCCGATGTGGTTGGCCAATCCGTGGTGGTCCGCAAGGCAAATGGGAAGTGGAGGCTATGTATTGACTACACAGATATCAATAAGGCTTGTCCCAAGGACCCTTTGCCGTTGCCGCGCATCGACCAGATTGTTGACACCATGGCCGGGTGTGATCTGTTATCATTCCTTGACACCTACTCAGGATACCACCAGATCTTCATGACAAGAGAAGATGAAGAAAAGACAACATTCATCACCCCATGCGGTACGTATTGGTTTTTACGGATGCCTTTCGGGTTGAAGAGTGCTGGCTCAAAGTTTGCAAGAGCAGTCCAAATTGGTTTTGAGCCCCAGCTACATAGAAATATGGAAGCATATATGGATGACATAGTGGTCAAAACCAAGGTCAGGGCAACACTTGTACAAGACTTAGAAGAGACGTTTGCAAACCTGCGCAAGATCAACCTCAAGTTGAACCCTGAGAAGTGTGTCTTCAGCGTTCCGTCCGGCAAACTTCTCGGGTTCTTTGTGTCGCAGCATGGGATCGAGGCAAACCCAGACAAGATCAAGGCTATCGAGCAAATTGAGGTGCCCAAGCAGATCAAGGATGCGCGTCGGCTCACTGGCTGTGTTGCCGCCATGAGCAGATTCATCTCCAAGTCTGCCGAGCGCGCCCTTCCCTTTTTCAAAATCTTGAAGAAGGCGGGACCAATGGAATGGACCCCATAGGCCGAAGCAGCGCTACAGGATTTGAAGAAATATCTCTCCTCTACGCCGATACTAGTTGCGCCTAAACCACAAGAGCCATTGCTGCTGTACCTAGCGGCAACGAATCAAGTGGTCAGCGCCGCGCTAGTGACACAGAGGGAGGTCGATGAAGAGGCAGTGGCAACGACAGGACTGGCGGATGGCGAGCCAGGCCCCCCCCCGACAGGGCCTGGTGTCGGCAAGGAAAAGCCCCCGGCAGAGCCTGACGTCATCAGGACGGGGCCCGCGTGATCCAATGAAGTGGTGCAGAAGAAGAAAATGATGCAGCACCCAGTTTACTTCTTCGTCAGCTCCTTCTTGGAGGGGCTAGGACGAGGTACTCCGGTGTGCATAAATTTCTCTTCGGCCTCCTATGGCCTCGAGGAAGCTGCGTCATTACTTCCAAGCCCACGAAATCACCGTCGTCACCCGCCTTCCGTTGCAACGGATATTGCACAACCCAGATGCAACCGGGAGGATTGTGGACTGGGCCTTGGAGCTGTCGAGCTTTGGTTTGAAGTTTGAAAGTACTTCGACGATCCAGAGCAGATTCTTGGCAGAGTTCATTGCGGAATGGACTTCAACGCCTGACGAAGAAATCCAGGAGACCACTCTCACCGGCAAGGAAGCAAGTCGCAACTAGATCATGTACTTTGACGAGGCTTTCTCGCTGCAAGGCACCGGTGCTGGTGTGCTGCTCGTTGCACCCACTGGCGAGCACCTCAAGTATGTAATCCAGATGCACTTTCCTAGGGAGATGTCCACAAACAACACTACTGAATACGAGGGGTTGCTTGCCGGTCTCAGGATCGCAGCTAACCTCGGGGTTAAGAAGCTCATCGTCAGGGGCGATTCACAGCTTGCCGTCACGCAAGTCAACAAAGATTATCAGAGCCCGTTGATGGAGGCCTACGTAGATGAGGTGAGGAAGCTGGAAGGGCGCTTTGACGATATACAAGCAGAACACGTTCCCCGAGCGGAGAACGACGTCGCCGATTACCTGTCGAAGCGCGCTGCCTTCAAACTACCTGTGGAACCAAGTACTTTTGTGCTTCGGTTAATGATAGCCCACAAGTATAGGGGATCACAACAGTTTCCGAGGGTAGAGTATTCAACCCAAATTTTTTGATTCGACACAAGGGGAGCCAAAGAATATTCTCAAGTATTAGCAGTTGAGTTGTCAATTCAACCACACCTGGGTAACTTTATATCTGCAGCAAAGTATTTAGTAGCAAAGTAGTATGGAAGTAACTGTAACGGTAGCAAAAGTAACGATAGCAGTATTGTAGTGATTGTAACAGTGCCAATGGTAAAGTAACTAAGCAAAGAACAATATCTGAAAAGCTCGTAGGCATTGGATCGGTGATGGAGAATTATGCCGGATGCGATTATTCATGCAACAGTTATAACATAGGGTGACACAGAACTAGCTCCAATTCATCAATGTAATGTAGGCATGTATTCCGAATATAGTCATACGTGCTTATGGAAAAGAACTTGCATGACATATTTTGTCCTACCCTCCCGTGGCAGCGGGGTCCTAGCGGAAACTAAGGGATATTAAGGCCTCCTTTTAATAGAGTACCGGACCAAAGCATTAACACATAGTGAATACATGAACTCCTCAAACTACGGTCATCACCGGGAGTGGTCCCGATTATTGTCACTTCGGGGTTGCCGGATCACAACACATAGTAGGTGACTATAGACTTGCAAGATAGGATCAAGAACTCACACATATTCATGAAAACATAATAGGTTCAGATCTGAAATCATGGCACTCGGGCCCTAGTGACAAGCATTAAGAAGAGCAAAGTCATACCAACATCAATCTCAGAACATAATGGATACTAGGGATCAAACCCTAAAAAACTAACTTGATTACATGACAAATCTCATCCAACCCATCACCGTCCAGCAAGCCTACGATAAAATTACTCACGCACGGTAGTGAGCATCATGAAATTGGTGATGGAGGATGGTTGATGATGACGACAGTGATGGATTCCCCTCTCCGGAGCCACGAACGGACTACAGATCAGCCCTCCCGAGAGAGATTAGGGCTTGGCGGCGGCTCTGTATCGTAAAACGTGATGAATCCTTCTCTCTGATTTTTTCTCCCCGAACACGAATATATAAAGTTGGAGTTGAGGTCGGTGGAGCACCAGGGGGCCCATGAGGTAGGGGGCGCGCCTCCCACCCTCATGGACTGGGTGTGGGCCCCCTGGCCTTGATTCTTTCGCCAGTATTTTTTACTATTTCCAAAAATAATCTCCGTGAAGTTTCAGGTCATTCCGAGAAGTTTTGTTTGTACACAAAAATAACACCATGGCAATTCTACTGAAAAGAGCGTCAGTCCGGGTTAGTTCCATTCAAATCATGCAAGTTAGAGTCCAAAACAAGGGGAAAAGTGTTTGGAAAAGTAGATACGACGGAGACTTATCAACTCCCCCAAGCTTAAACCTTTGCTTGTCATCAAGCATTTCAGTTGATAAACTAAAAGTGATAAAGAAAAACTTTTACAAACTCTGTTCGCTCTTGTAGTTGTAAATATGTAAATCCAGCATTCAAGTTTTCAGCAAAGATTATGACTAACCATATTCACAATAACACTTAGGTCTCATGTTTACTCATATCAATAGCATAATCAACTAGCGAGCAATAATAATAAATCTCGGATGACAACACTTTCTCAAAACAATCATAATATGATATAACAAGATGGTATCTCGCTAGCCCTTTCTGAGACCGCAAAACATAAATGCAGAGCACCTTTAAAGATCAAGAACTGACTAAACATTGTAATTCATGGTAAAAGAGATCCAGTCATAGTCATACTCAATATAAATTAATAGTAATGGTTGCAAATGACAGTGGTGCTCTCCAGCTGGTGCTTTTTAATAAGAGGGTGATGACTCAACATGAAAGTAAATAGATAGGCCCTTTGTAGAGGGAAGCAGGGATTTGTAGAGGTGCCAGAGCTCGATTTTGAAATAGAGATAAATAATATTTTGAGCGGTATACTTTCATTGTCAACATAACAACCAAGAGATGGTGATATCTTCCATGCTACACATATTATAGGTGGTTCCCAAATAGAATGGTAAAGTTTATACTCCCCCTCCACCAACAAGCATCAATCCATGGCTTGCTCGAAACAACGAGTGCCTCCAACTAGCAACAACCCCGGGGGAGTTTTGTTTGTAATTATTTTGATTTGATTTGCTTAAAGCATGGGACTGGGCATCCTGGTGACCAGCCATTTTCTCGTGAGTGAGGAGCGGAGTCCACTCCTCTTGAGAATAACCCGCCTAACATGGAAGATACAGACAGCCCTAGTTGATACACGAGCTATTCGAGCGTACAAAACCGAATTTCATTCGAAGGTTTAGAGTTTGGCACATACAAATTTACTTGGAACGGCAGGTAGATACCGCATATAGGAAGGTATAGTGGACTCATATGGAATAACTTTGGGGTTTAAGGGATTGGATGCACAAGCAGTATTCCCGCTTAGTACAAGTGAAGGCTAGCAAAAGACTGGGAAGCGACCAACTAGAGAGCGACAACAGTCATGAACATGCATTAAAATTAATGAACATTGAGTGCAAGCATGAGTAGGATATAATCCACCATGAACATAAATATCGTGAAGGCTATGTTGATTTTTTTCAACTACATGTGTGAACATGTGCCAAGTCAAGTCACTTGAATCACTCAAAGGAGGATACCACCCTATTATACCACATCACAACCATTTTAATAGCATGTTGGCACGCAAGGTAAACCATTATAAACTCCCAGCTAATTAAGCATGGCATAAGCAACTATAATCTCTAATTGTCATTGCAAACAAGAGAGGTCGAGTTCATACCAGCTTCTCTCATCTCAATTAGTTCATCTTATATCATCATTATTGCCTTTCACTTGCACAACCGAACGATGTGAATAATAATAAAAGTGCACGTGCATTGGAGTAAGATGGAATATGCAAGCATTCAATTCACAGGAGAAGACAAGGCAATATGGGCTCTTGGTTAAATCAACAATAATGCATATAAGAGCCACTTCAACATTTTCACTATGGTCTTCTCCTATCGACCCCCAAAGAAAAGAAATAAAACTATTTACACGGGAAAGCTCCCAACAAGCAAAAGAAGAACAAGAAATCATTTTGGGTTTTATTTTAATTAATACTACTACAGGCAAGAAAGTAAACTAGCTAAAAGCTACAACTAAATTTTTTTTTGGTTTTTCTTAAGGTTTTTCAAACACACAAGAAGAAAGCATAAAAAAGGAAAATAAACTAGCATGGACATTACAGTGAAAAAGTATGAGCACTGACAACTAGCATGAGTGTGTGAATATGAATGTAATGTCGATGAGAAATACGTACTCCCCCAAGCTTAGGCTTTTGGCCTAAGTTGGTCTATTGCCACGGCTGGCCTGGCGGATATCGAATGTTGTAACCGGGGTCGTACTGAGATGCAGCGGCTATTGCATCATGGGCTACAGCTTGGAGGCGAGCTGTCTTAGTCCTCCTCTCGTACTCGTTCACCTCCTCCCTGGTTATAACATGCCTCCCTTTTGCCTGAAAGACAAAGAAAGTAGGAGCAGGGAGAGCGACGTGATAGGTGTGTCGTCTGTCAAAGATTAGTCGGTACTGGAGGAACTGATCGTTCCTCTCAACAAACTGATGACGAACCATAGCCTCATAATCTAAATAAACAGGAGGCAACTCAATATCATACTCACGTATGGGTATATCAAGAAAATTAGCTAAACGGGTTGCATAAATTCCACCAAAGAAATCTTCATTAATTCTATTATTATGCAACCTACGTGCAACAATGGCTCCCAAACTATAATGTTTATCTCCTAATACAGCACTCTTGAGAACACTAAGATCAGGGACACACATGTGACATGCTTCATCCTTACCATTTATGCACCTACCTATAAAGAAAGCAAAATAATGTATAGCAGGAAAATGAGTGCTCCCTATGGTAGCTTGTGTTATATCTCTAGACTCCTCCACAGTTATACTAGCAAGAAAGTCTCTAAAATCAGATTTGCGAGGCTCACTAGTGCTACCCCATTGTGGAAGTTTGCAAGCAGTATTAAAATCCTCTAAGTCGATAGTATAAGAATTTTCATAAAGATCAAACAGGACAGTTTGAGAATTGCGTGATGAAGAATATTCAAACCTTCTCACAAAGGAAATAGTGAGATAGTGGTACTGACGGCACTTATATACCTCGAAGCTCTCAAGATCAGCGTTACACACGTATGCGTTAAATTCCTCCTTGGTTCCTGCTCGATCCATAAAGTCCTCTGACGACCATTCACAAGCCCGCACTTGAGCTACCCTCGATGGTTCATCGTCCGCATCGTGCATCACGTATTGCGGGCCTGGGTCCTTGCTTCCTTGAAGGACCACCTTGGTACCTTTTCCTAAACATATTTCTTCCTCTGAAAAATTTCTGAAATTTTTAGTAACTTCAAATAAAAGTGAACCAAACTCAACAAAATTGATAGCATCTACTCCGACAAGTGCCTAGAGACTATATCATGCATTAGAACTACTTGGAACCATATAAATTTGACATGCAAGCTCAAGAACATGGTCACCTAGGCAGCAAAAATTTGCAATGAATAAAGCACTAGAACAAAAACTAATTGGACCATTGGAGGAGTCACATAACAAGGAACAATCCCCCAAAGCAGTTTTGTGAGTGGAGCTTTGAGCAAGGAGATCGAAAATGGCAGCAAAATGAGCAAGACCTCATGCTTGAGCTGGTTGGTGAATTTTTTTAGGAGGAAGGAGTGTGTGGTGCCTGGAATAAGTGGAGGGGAGCCACCATGGGCCCACGAGGCAGGGGGGAGGACCCAGGGGTGGGCGCGCCCTGGACCCTCGTAGCCAGGTGCCAGCTCCCCCTGATGTGTGCTCAGTGCCAGATATTCTCAAATATTCCAGAAAAAATCATATTTCAATTTCGGGGCATTTGGAGAACTTTTATTTTCAGGGTATTTTTTATTGCATGGATAATTCAAAAAAAACAAACAGAAAATACTATTTTTGCTTTATTTATTCTAAATAACAAAAAGTAAAAGGAGGGTATAGAACGTTGTGCTTTCTAACTTCATCCATCTCATGCTCATCAAAAGGAATCCACTAACAAGGTTGATCAAGTCTTGTTAACAAACTCATTCCGAATCGCATGAAACCGGAGAAATTTCGAATAACACTATGTTACCTCAACGGGGATATGCACATCCCCAATAATAAGAATATCATATTTCTTCTTGACAGTAGGAAGAGGAAATTCAAAACCTCCAAAAATAATCGATTGGATTTTTCCAATAGAGTTTATACTATGAACTTGAGGTTGTTTCCTCGGAAAGTGTACCGTGTGCTCATTGCCATTAACATGAAAAGTGACATTGGCTTTGTTGCAATCAATAACAGCCCCTGCAGTGTTCAAAAAGGGTCTTCCAAGAATAATAGACATACTATCATCCTCGGGAATATCAAGAATAACAAAGTCCATTAAAATAGTAACGTTCGCAACCACAACGGGCACATCCTCACAAATACCGACAGGTATAGCAGTTGATTTATCGGACATTTGCAAAGATATTTTAGTAGGTGTCAACTTATTCAAATCAAGTCTACGGTATAAAGAGTGAGGCATAACACTAACACCGGCTCCAAGATCACATAAAGCAGTTTTAACATAGTTTCTTTTAATGGAGCATGGTATAGTTGGTACCCCTGGATCTCCTAGTTTCTTGGTTATTTCACCTTTAAAAGTGTAATTAGCATGCATGGTGGAAATTTCAGCTTCCGATATCTTTCTTTTATTAGTAACAATTTCTTTCATGTACTTGGCATAAGGATTCATTTTAATCATATCAGGAAAACGCATACGCAAGAAGATAGGTCTAATCATTTCAGCAAAGCACTCAAAATCCTCATCATCCTTTTTCTTGGATGGTTTAGGAGGAAAAGGCATCGGTTTCTGAACCCATGGTTCTCTTTCTATACCGTGCTTCCTAGCAACAAAGTCTCTCTTATCATAACATTGATTCTTTGATTGTGGGTTATCAAGATCAACAGCAGGTTCAATTTCTACATCATTGTTATTGCCAGGTTGAGCATCAACATGAACATCATCATTAACCCCCTCTAGTCACAACTCTAATAGCATTATCATTTTTCTTACTATTTTATTCATTGAGAAAATCATTCTGAGCTTTAAGTACTTGTCCTACTTGAGTGGTAACCATAGAAGCATGTTTACTAATGAGTTTAAGTTCACCTTTAACTCTAGACATATAATCACTCAGGTGTTCAATCATATAAGCATTGCGTTTCAGTTGTCTACCAAAATAAGCATTAAAATCTTCTTGCTTAACCATAAAATTATCAAACTCATCTAAGCATTGGCTAGCAAACTTAGTAGGAGGGATTTCAGCTTTATCATATCTATAGAGAGAATTTACCTTTACTACCTGTGTCGGGTTATCAAGACCATGTATTTCTTCGACAGGTAGTAAATTCTTAACATCTTCAGCTTTAATACCTTTTCCCTACATAGATTTCTTTGCCTCTTGTATATCTTCAGGACTGAGAAACAGAATACCCCTTTTCTTCGAAGTTGGCTTAGGAGTTGGTTCAGGAAGTGTCCAATTATTTTCATTAGTCAACATATTATTCAATAGAATTTCAGCTTCATCAGCTGTTCTTTCCCTGAAAACACAACCATCACAACTATCCAGGTGGTCTCTGGAAGCATCGGTTAGTCCATTATATAAGATATCAAGTATTTCATTTTTCTTAAGAAGATGATCAGGCAAGGCATTAAGTAATTGGAGAAGCCTCCCCCAAGCTCGTGGGAGACTCTCTTCTTCAATTTGCACAAAATTATATATTTCCCTTAAAGCAGCTTGTTTCTTATGAGCGGGGAAATATTTAGCAGAGAAGTAATAAATCATATCCTGGGGACTACGCACACAACCAGGATCAAGAGAATTAAACCATATTTTAGCATCACCCTTTAATGAGAACGGAAATATTTTAAGGATATAATAGTAGCGAGTTTTCTCATCATTAGTGAACAGGGTGGCTATATCATTTAATTTAGTAAGATGTGCCACAACAGTTTCAGATTCATAGCCATAAAAAGGATCAGATTCAACAAAAGTAATTATATCAGGTTCGACAGACAAATCATAATCCTTATAGGTAACAAAGATAGGTGAAGTAGCATAAGCAGGGTCATATTTCATTCTAGTATTCAGAGATTTTTGTTTAAGCTTAGCTAATAATTTCTTAAGATCACTTCTATCATTGCAAGCAGGAAAGCCTCTAGCAGTTTCTTCATCCATAACATAACCCTCAGGCAAAACAGGAAATTCATATCTAGGGGGAGAATCTTCATCATCACTTTCATCAATATTATGAGTTTCAATAATTTCATTCTCTCTAGCCCTAGCAAGTTGTTTATCAAGAAATTCACCAAGTGGCACAGTAGTATCAAGCATAGAAGTAGTTTCATCATAAGTATCATGCATAGCAGAAGTGGCATCATCAATAACATGCGACATATCAGAATTAATAGCACAAGCAGGTTTAGGTGTCGCAAGCTTACTCAAAACAGAAGGTGAATCAAGTGTAGAGCTAGATGGCAGTTCCTTACCTCCCCTCGTAGTTGAGGGATAAATTTTGGTTTTCTCGTCTTTCAAGTTCTTCATAGTGACCAGCAGATATAAATCCCAAGTAACTCAAAGAATAGAGCTATGCTCCCCGGCAACGGCGCCAGAAAATAGTCTTGATAACCCACAAGTATAGGGGATCGCAACCGGTTTCGAGGGTAGATTATTCAACCCCAATTTATTGATTCGACACAATGGGAGCCAAAGAATATTCTCAAGTATTAGCAGTTGAGTTGTCAATTCAACCACACCTGGGTAACTTAATATCTGCAGCAAAGTATTTAGTAGCAAAGTAGTATGGAACTAACGGTAACGGTAGCAAAAGTAACGATAGTAGTATTGTAGTGATTGTAACAGTGGCAATGGTAAAGTAACTAAGCAAAGAACAATATGTGAAAAGCTCGTAGGCATTGGATCGGCAATGGAGAATTATGCCGGATGCGATTATTCATGCAACAGTTATAACATAGGGTGACACAGAACTAGCTCTAGTTCATCAATGTAATGTAGGCATGTATTCCGAATATAGTCATACATGCTTATGGAAAAGAACTTGCATGACATCTTTTGTCCTACCCTCCCGTGGCAGCGGGGTCCTAGCGGAAACTAAGGGATATTAAGTCCTCCTTTTAATAGAGTACCGGACCAAAGCATTAACACATAGTGAATACATGAACTCCTCAAACTACGGTGATCACCAGGAGTGGTCCCAATTATTGTCACTTCGGGGTTGCCGGATCATAACACATAGTAGGTGACTATAGACTTGCAGGATAGGATCAAGAACTCACATATATTCATGAAAACATAATAGGTTCAGATCTGAAATCATGGCACTCGGGCCCTAGTGACAAGCATTAAGCATAGCAAAGTCATAGAAACATCAATCTCAGAACATAATGGATACTAGGGATCAAACCCTAGCAAAACTAACTCGATTACATGATAAATCTCATCCAACCCATCACCGTCCAGCAAGCCTACGATGAAATTACTCGCGCACATCGGTGAGCATCATGAAATTGGTGATGGAGGATGGTTGATGATGACGACGGCGACGGATTCCCCACTCCGGAGCCCCGAACGGACTCCAGATCAGCCCTCCCGAGAGAGATTAGGGCTTGGCTGCGGCTCCGTATCGTAAAACGCGATGAATCCTTCTCTGTGATTGTTTTTCTCCCCGAACACGAATATATAGAGTTGGAATTGAGGTCGGTGGAGCACTAGGGGGCCCACGAGGCAGGGGGGCGTGCCCAGGGGGGCAGGCGCGCCTCCCACCCTCGTGGAAAGGGTGTGGGCCCCCTGGCCTTGATTCTTTCACCAGTATTTTTTATTATTTCCAAAAAAAATCTTCATGAAGTTTCAGGTCATTCCAAGAACATTTGTTTCTGCACAAAAATAACACCATGGCAATTCTGCTGAAAACAACATCAGTCCGGGTTAGTTCCATTCAAATAATGCAAGTTAGAGTCCAAAACAAGGGCAAAAGTGTTTGGAAAAGTAGATACGACGGAGACGTATCAGTTAACTCAGCCATCCATTGAACCATCAACAGAGCAGAACAAGCGGAGGAAATCAGGCCCCGGCAAGTACTTTCCCGCCGAGCTCCCAGGAGCCGCCGACAAGGATGCTGCCGTGGACACTGAGCCTGCCATGGGGCAACCGACTCAGGCAGGGCGTCAAGCCCTGCCCGTAGAGACAGCCGCTCCCATGGCGGAGGAAATGCCTTTAGTCCTTGCCGTCGATCCCCAGGCTCCGGCATGGGCGCAACATACCGTCCGGTTCCTCCTGACAGGGGAACTTCCTGAGTAGCAAGAAGAAGCGGAGAAAGTAGCCCGTCGGTCTGCCATGTATCAGTTCGTCGACAACGTCCTGTACAGGAAAAGACTGAACAGTGTGAAATTGAAGTGCATCCCCCGAGAGGAAGGACTAGAGCTGTTGGCAGAGATACATGGAGGCATATGTGGCTCCCACATAGGGTCAGGGCCCTTGCGGGCAAGGCATTCCAGCAAGTTTTCTTCTGGCCCACTGCCCTCCAGGGTGCAACGACACTAGTAACCAGGTGTGAAGCGTGTCAGTTCCATTCGAAAAAGCTTGATCAACCAGCTCAAGCCCTTCAAACAATTCCTATCTCCAGGCCATTTTCGGTCTGGGGGCTCGACATACTAGGCCCTTTCCCCCGCGCTGTCGGGGGCTTTCAGTACTTGTACGTTGCAATCGACAAGTTCACAAAGTTGATGGAGGTGGAGGCAGTGAGGAAGGTGACAACACAGTCAGCCGTCAAGTTCTTCAAGGGGCTAGTCTTCCGTTTTGGTGTGCCAAATAGAGTCATCACCGACAATGGCACGCAGTTCACAAGCCACACCTTCATGCAGTACATCCAGAACCTCGGCAGCAAGGTCTGTTTTGCTTCCGTGGCACACCCACGGAGCAACGGCCAGGCGGAGAGGGCAAATGCTGAAGTACTGTGAGGCCTGAGAACAAAGACTTTTGACAAGCTGCACAAGAGCGGAAGGCACTGGATTGATGAGTTGCCGGTGGTTCTTTGGTCGATCAGAACAACGCCAAATCGAGCCACTGGCCAGAAAACCTTTGCCTTGGTACACGGGGCAGAAGCAGTTCTCCCCACGGAACTCACATACGGGTCACCTCGAGTGCTCGCTTATGACGAGCTTGAGCAAGAGCAATTGCGGCAAGATGACGCAACACTCCTCGAGGAAGATCGTCTTCGGGCGGCTGTGAGAGCAGCGCGCTACCAGCAAGCCTTGCGCCGCTACCATAGCCGCAAGGTTCATGCCCGAAGCTTTGAGGAAGGCGACCTTGTTCTTCGGCGCATTCAATCGGCCAAGAATTCCAACAAGTTGACGCCAAAGTGGGAAGGCCCTTATCGGGTAATACGAGTCACCAGGCCCGGCGCAGTCCGCCTAGAGACCGAAGATGCTATTCCGGTGAGCAACTCCTAGAACATTGAACATCTTCGCAAGTTTTACCCATAAGGCGCGGTTACCGGGCCCCCCGGCAAACCACCTTTTGTACAAGCCTTGCCGGCAAGGCTTGTAACCCTCTGTACAAAGCCAGGCGCAGACCCTGAGCATAAATAAATGAAGCGCTGGTGCCCTAAGTTTTAGCATGCATGCTAGGTCAGGTCTCTCCCTCGGTTAGGGTTGATAGTGCTTAGTGGCGACTAACCCCTAGCATAGAGGTCGAGTGTGCGTCTCTCTGTTCCTTTCCGTCCTCTTTGGTTCGCAGGGTACATGGACGTTTCTGCTAAGCTGTTTGGAAGGAAGAGAACAAGTTGACATTCCAGCCCCGGCAAGCCAAGGTTGCCGGGGGCAGCAGACGTAAGAATCCAACCATGACAAGCCAAGGCTGCCGGGGGCTGCGGATCCAGATAAGTCTTTCATCCCCAATTGTGCATTCCCATATGAAGTTAGGATGTGTGAAACCTCGTTTTATTCCTAGGTCGCCGTGCTCCCCCTTCTTTCTGTACCCAGAAACTATTCCCTGTGTCGGAACTGGGTCGCAGTCGAGGTGACAAGGAAATAAATGAAGGGCCTAACTCTACGTCACCCCTGCCTCTGCCAAGAGCGTGAGAATGGTCGAACGAAGTAAGGGGACGGCAAGGCCTGTTGCCGGGCAACAATGTTTATCTTAAAAATAACAAGGATTCACTCCTTGGCATGGGCCTCGCTCATGCACAAAGAATCCGGCAAGCACCCTTTTTCATTAAAAACGTCCCATACAGGTACAGTTCATACGGGATAAAAAACATGAGCAAGGGGATTACAAGTCTTAAAATTAACAAGTGCCCGCAGGCTTACAAACTAAAAAGAGATAAGATGCCCGTAATCCTTTTCTTATCCCTCTCTTCAGGAGGTGGAACAAGATAGCAGGAGGGCAAAAAGAGCGCCTAGGCA
The DNA here is from genome assembly GCF_018294505.1 of Triticum aestivum. NCBI lineage: Eukaryota > Viridiplantae > Streptophyta > Magnoliopsida > Poales > Poaceae > Triticum > Triticum aestivum. Next base: position 172,518,959 of record NC_057796.1, read on the forward strand.
AGGTACGAGGAGTAGAAGGCACCAAGGGAACATCCCGGCGCCAGGAGGGGAGCTGGAAGATGAGGCAGCGGGCCGACAATACGCGACGAAGGCGTCGGTGCCCGCGTACTCCGACTTGACGGCCGCCACCCGCCTTCTTCGTCTTCTCCAACTCTCCTACGCCAGCCGCCGAAGGAGGCGACGGGGAACGCGCCGATGGAGAGCTTGACGAGGAAGGCCCTCGGTAGGGCGTGTGGCCGAGGGAGGGACGACGCGGTCAGTCGGAGTCGAGGTCAGCGTCCCGCTATTCGACGCCCTCGTCGTCGCTGTCACTGTCCTCCTCGTCACTCCCGCTTGAGGAATCTTCATTGTCGGAGGAGCTCTCCACGCAGCACTTTAGGCGAGTTCCAAGATCTCCAGAGACCTTGACGGAGAGCAGGCCGTTCTCCATTAACTTGAAGTAGAGAACGAGCCCCGTCGTGAGGCTGTGGACACGAGCGAACGTCTTCCACCCGCGACGGAGGTACATGACGTGAGGAGCAGGGAAGTCGGCGTCGACCCGCGTGCCGCCGTTCCCGCAGCCCCTCATGTGCAACCTGGGGGTCTGGGGCGGATCGATCTCCATCTCCCGAGCAAATGGGGTAGGGAGACAAAGACGATGACGCGGCGGCTGGCGCAGCCTGATGAAGAACTCACACGGCTGGTCCCCGATGTGGCCCTCCATCGGGGGAGGCATCGCTGGAGGAGGAGAGGCCGGTGCGCTGCCCCATCCCCCTCTTCCCCGAGCGCCACGGTGACCTCGGCCTCGCCCCCTCCCTCTTCCTCTCGTGGCCGGCTCCGCCACAGTGAGCTCTTGGGAAGGAGGGACGCGCTGTCGAGCAGCGAGCCTCGCCGCCACCATTGAAGGGTCAGCGCCCTCTCTCACCATGGCAGATGGCAGAAAAAAGCCGAAGTGAATGGAGGGGGATGATGAAAGGATGTGGGATGCCATCCCCCTCCCCCTTCTTATAAAGGAGCGGGGTCAGGGCTCGGCCGCCCCACTCGACCAATCCGGCCATCGGGGGTGCAGGGAATCGAGACCGACCCGCTGCCCCAATCAGTGACGGCCCGGTTTCCGGCCTCCACCGCCTGCCACCTGCATGGGGGACACGTGGCGAGCAAGCAGAATCGAGGGGATGGGTGAGGCGACCGTTCCCCACCCCGTGATCGTGGGGCGCGGACGCCTTGAAGGCCACAACCCGAGTCCGCTCAGTAAATGAGCGTGCCTCTGCGTCTCCCTCTTTTTATGGGGAAGGCGCGAGCCGCCTCTTTACCAAGATGTGACGCATGCATGCGGGTACCGCCCCACGCGTGACCCCCACGTCACGCACGACCCCCCATGTCGCGCGTTCAACGCGGGTCATGGGAAAGCGCAGCGGATGAAAAGTTACCGCGGTAGAAATCCGCCCCACCTGCCCACGCGCCGTTCTGGGCCTGGCCCAACAACGTGTCGCGCTTATGTGTGGCCCAGGCCCAGGGGCTCCTGTCGGTGTACAAAAGTAGGGGCACTCCTTTTTTACCCCTTTACTTGTGCACGGGCAGTTAGAACCGCGCCCACGACCACACTGAGCAGGGCAGAAGAAGGAAGCCGAAGCGCAAGGCAACCAAAGCAACGCCAAGACCAAGAGACACAAAGAGCAAGAGGGCGAGGTGGACTCCCCCGGCAAAACCCGTGGTGGGGCAGCCTCCGCAGCCCCAGCAAGAGCCTTGCTGGGGCAACTTGCCCGAAGCTAGCAGAGCAAGCCACCCTTGAGCCCGCGGGTTCCAACACCACCAATCAACTACATTGGAACCAAGGCTCGGGAGGCGCCTATGTGGTGGCATGCAGATCTTCGTCAAGATCATGAACACACAAGATCAGATGAGGACCAGAAGACGACGCTCCTCTGCAGGATCCTAGCCAAGGAAATCCACAAGACCCCCGGCAAGACCCTTGCCGGGGACGACCATGGTGCCGCAGCAAGACCCTTGCTGGGGCCCCGGCAAGGCCCTTGCTGAAGACACTTACGGGGCCGCGGCCAGGCCCGCGTCTGCCAAGGCTCCACCGCCATCCCCATGCAGCTGCCAGCTCAACCAGCTGAGCAGCCACCTGCGTGGCGACGAGCGGCCTCCACGACCGACTCAGCAAGCACCTGCGTGGTGGAATGCAGATCTTCGTGAAGACTCCACCACCGCGCTAGCCCAACAGCCAGCCAACGTGGCGCAACGACGCCTCGTTAGCTCGGACGCGTGTCGAAGCCAGGCGAGGCGGCGACAGCTGGGACGAGCTTCCTTGCCGTCCCCGATAAAGCAAGAGGGGCACATCGGCAACGCACTAAATGCGTTTGTCCGATGATGCCAGAGGATAGACTCATCCACTGTACACCTTTCCACCTCCTGTGTACCACGGTGGCGACCCCTTTTGTCTATAAAAGGAGGCCCGAGGCGACCAGGAGAAGGATTCAGATCTTTTGGACTAGGGACACACCGTAGCTAGTTCAAGAACTCAGGGACACTCAAATACATACACCAAAGCAGGACTAGGGTATTACGCATCCTCGCGGCCCGAACATTGGTAAACGATCTTTGTGCTTCCTGTCAGACCCGCTCTTTGCACAACCCCGCGCCCGCCAACCGTAGAAGGGATCCCAGTGATCCCATAGGTGTCGTTTCCATCGTCATTGCGCATTTGGACCACCTGAGCGGGCGCGTGGCCTCAAGCCTGGGGAGGACCGCATTCACCTCGCGAGCAAACTGCTTGAAGATGCACTGAGAGGCTGGGGCCTGAGCTCCACCCAAGATGCAGGAGATAGCACACGGCCCTCGGAAGCCCCCAGCCCCCTCGTCCTGATGGTTGTCGCCGTTCCTTCTTGGTAGTGGCGGCAGCGAAGGAAGGCCAGCGTTGCCTTGAGGGCGATCCTCGCGAGGTTGATCCCTCCAGGCGCCCTCATGAGGTTGGTCCTGCCAGCGGTCCTCACGAGGTCAGTCGTGCCACTCCTGGAGAGGGCCACAGTCGTCCGAGCGTCCTTCGCCACGTCCTCCTCCTCGGCCGTAGCCCCGGTCGTTGTGCTCGGGGCGTCGACCGAGGCGTCCATCTCGTATGGCCGTGTGCTCTTGACAGTAATTTGTGCTGTGGCTGTGTACGTTGTGGAAGGCGCAGAACGGACGGCTGCCCTTGGACGACCCGGGAAGGTCGCAGCCGCGCTTTGTGTCTGGCTCCACCGTGAGCACGGCCACTCCCTTGCGCTTCACATCCTTGGCTTTGGCCTTCTTCTCCTCGGGGTCGGCAGCTGGGAGCGCGAGGAGGGAAAGGCGCCCTTCCTCAGCTCTTGCGCACTTGGTCGCCAGGTTGAACAGCTCCAAGGTCATGCACAGCTCCTCGTGGATGGCGAGCGCCTCCTTCATCTTGTCATCGCGGAAGCCATCAGAAACGCGGAGATGATGGCCTCGTCCATCACCTTGGGGATCTTGAGGCAAACGTTGTTGAAGCGCTGCATGTACTTTTGCAGGGTCTCTCCTGGCTGATGCTTGATGCGGCGCAGGTCAGCCGCCGCTGGAGGGCGGTCACGAGTGCCTTGGAAGTTGGCGACGAAGCGGTCGCACATTCGGCCTGCGTGGCCGTGGGAGCGTGACGAGCGTGAGACGGTGAGCCGGCCGGGGTCAGCGACGGAGTGGCGGTGCGGCCGTCCCGCCGCATCGAGGGGTGCAGCGAGGACGCTTGCTTCTCGTTCCCCGCTGGGCCGGTGGCGGCGTTGGCAGCCGGTGACAGAGAACGACGGGGAGGCTCGCCGACAAGAGCGGTCAGAGCGATGCGGGTGGCGAGGGCGGCCCAACGCTCAGCGCGGGCTCCACGAGCGTCCGTCATGGATGCGACGGGACGCGGATCGGCGGAATGAAAGCTTCGGCGCACCCCTACCTGGCACGCCAAATGTTGGATTTCGGGTTCCGGCAAAACCCTTGAGGTTCGTACACTAGGGTGCGCATGAAGATCTCTCCCTACCTAATCACGCCCTCTGCCTCACCGCGATCTCATAGCTTAGCTCGACGAACTTGCAACACAAGAGACACAAGATTCATACTGGTTCGGGCCATCGTTGTGGTGTAATACCCTACTCCATTGTGGTGTGGTGGATTGCCTCTTGGGCTGAGGACGAACAGTACAAGGGAAGAACAGCCTCCCAAGGAGAGGCATTCTTGTGCTCGGCTGGACTTGTGTGGATGAGGATGATCTGAATCAGTTCAGGGTGAGTTGCCTCCTACTGTGGTGGCTAGTCCTATTTATAGAGGCCTGGTCCTCTTCCCAAATATTGAGCGGGAAGGGAGCCAACAACGGCCAAATTCAAAGGGAGACAACTAGTACGAGTTATCCTGACCAAAGGTGGTCTTCGCCTGCCAAAGGCTCTGGTGGTGATGCCGCCTTGGGCTCCACCGTGACCTCCGTCTTGCTATCCTGCCGGTCTTGGTCTCGTTGCACCAATATGGAAACCTTTGCTTGATGCCTCGGGACTCCTCGCCTGCGCTTGCCCCTTTAGCACCAAAGAGGAAGCGAGGACACTACGCGCGTTGGCGCCCGCCTGGCTCCAGTCATCGTGGCTTGTGTCATTGTAACCTCGCGAGGTGTCCCTTGCCTTGAACTCTCCGCCCCTCGCGAGACAGCCTGGTGAGGTCGCTCCCGAGGAGGTCTTGTGTCGTCCGCATTGCGAGGCTTGGCCCCTCGCGAGGGTCTTGAGTGTTTGCTGGTGAAGATGGGCCGTATAGGGGCACTGGTGGAGCCACATAGTGGGCCGCAGGCAGTCAAGTCTGGGGACCCCAGTTCCCAGGACGCCGACACGCGCGTGGATCACACCATAGGGTTAGTTGTATGTTGATACGACTATGTATTGGAGGGCAAGAGTGACAGAAGCTTCAACCTAGCATAGAAATTTATGCATACGGGATTGAAGGGGGACCAATATATCTTAATGCTATGGTTGGGTTTTACCTTAATGAACGTTAGTAGGTGCGGATGCTTGCTAATAGTTCCAATCATAAGTGCATAGAATTCCAAGTCAGGGATGACATGCTAGAAGTGGCCTCTCCCACATAAAACTTGCTATCAGTCTAGTAAAGTAGTCAAGTGCTTAGGGACAATTTCGCAACTCCTACCACCACTTTTCCACATTCGCTATACTAACTTTATTGCTTCTTTATCTAAACAGCCCCTACTTTTTATTTACGCGCTCTTTATTATCTTGCAAACCTATCCAGCAACACCTACAAAGTACTTCTAGTTTGATACTTGTTCTAGGTAAAGCGAACGTCAAGCATGTGTAGAGTTGTATTGGTGGTCGATAGAACTTGAGGGAATATTTGTTCTACCTTTAGCTCCTCGTTGGGTTCGACAGTCTTACTTATCGAAAGAGGCTACAATTGATCCCCTATACTTGTGGGTTATCAGTCCTCACGAGGCCGGTCGCGCCAATCCTGGCGGCGGCCGTGGTCGTCCCAGCGTCCCCCACTTCGTCCTCCTCCATGGCCGTAGGCCCGGTCATTGCACTCGGGGCGTCGACCGAAGCGCCCATCGCGGATGGCCCTAAGCTCCTGACAGTCGCTGGTGTTGTGGCTGCGAACGTTGTGGAAGGTGCAGAACGGGCGGTTGGCGTTGGACGACTCGGGGTGGTCGCGGCCGCGCTTCATCTCTGGCTCTGCCGCGAGCACGACAGCCCCCTTGCGCTTCATGTCCTTGATCTTGGTCTTCTTGTCCTCCTGGTCGGCAGCTGGGAGCTCGAGGTGGGAAAGGCGCCCTTCCTCAGCTCTTGCGCACTTGGCCGCCATATTGAACATCTCTAGGGCCGTGCATAGCTCCACGTGGATGGCGAGCTCTTCCTTCATCTTGACGTCGCGGACGCCATCGGAGAACTAGGAGATGATTTCTTCGTCCGTCACCTTGGGGATCTTGAGGCGAACGCTCTTGAAGCGCTGGATGTACTTCTGCAGAGTTTCCCCTGGCTGCTGTTTGATGTGCCACAGGTCAAGAGCGGCAGGCGGGCGGTCGCGAATGCCCTAGAAGTTGGCGATGAAACGCTCGCGCATCTCACCCGACGAGGAGATCGATCCCGCGGGCAGGTTCAGGAGCCACGAGCGCAGGCCATCCTTGAGGGCCATGGGGAACCAATTCGCCATGACCTTCTTGTCACCGTTGGCCACCTCGATGGTTAGCTCATAGAGCTGTAGGAACTCCGCGGGGTCGGGGTTGCCGTCGTAGCGCGGAGGCAAGTTTGTCTTGAACTTGCTGGGCCGGACGACCCTGCGCAGCTCAGGAGTGAAGGCACGGCAGCCCGCTGTTGTCACCGGAGCCTGATATTGACATCCACGCGCCACCGCAGCAGGCGGTGCGCAGTCTTGACGTAGTGGTGCCGGGAGCGCAGGAGCATTTTCTTGCGGCCGAGGGACTTCTTGGCAGCTTCCTTCTTCATGCACGGGTCCCCGACGCGGCGGGTCATGCCGCGGGACCGCACATCTTGGTGCGAGGGCAGCATCTTGATGCGGAGGTGGTGGAGGCGCTCTATGGGGGACGTCGCTCGCAACTGGAGGTGGTCGAGGAAGCAAAAGGGACGGTGCAGGGGAGCCCCCGGCGGCGTTGACGAGCTCGGCAATGCGGTCTAGCTAGTCGTTGTAGAGGTCGTCGACTGGACGGTAAGGTAGAAGCTCGCGTGCCATGAGGACCGCATCCTGCGCGTCCGTGGGCGCACAACGAGCGCCGGACAACGAGCCGGATGGAGTTAGCGATGGGGTGGCGGTGCGTCCATCTCGCCGCACGGAAGGGTGCAGCGATGAAGCTTGCTGATCGTTTCCTGCCGGGCCGGTGGCGGCGTTGGTAGCAGGCGATGGAGAACGGCGGGGGAGGTCCGCCGATGGGCGCCGTCTGAGCGACGCGAGCGGCGAGGGCGGCACGGCGCTCAGCACAGGCTCGGCGAGCGTCAGCCATGGATCTGGTGGAGCAGCGGAGCGCTGATCGACAGAAGAAAGGCTTCAGCGCACCCCTACCTGGCGCGCCAAATGTCGGATCCTGGGTTCCGGCAAACCCTGGAGGTTCGAACATTGGGGTGCACACAAAGATCTCTCTCTCTCTCTCTAGCTCGCTCTCGCGACGATCTCAAGGCCTAGCTCGAGGAACCCAAAGAACAAGAGACATGAGGGTTTATACTGGTTCGAGCCACCGTTGTGGTGTAATACCCTAATCCAGTGTGGTGTGGGGGATTGCCTTGTAGGCTGGGGATGAATAAGTACAAGGTACGAAAAACCTCCTGAGGAGAGGTGTTCTTGGCCTCGGTGAGCTTGTGTGGGTGAGGATGGTCTGAATGATCCCCCTCTCGATCCTTCTCTTCCCCCTTCTATAGTGGTGGCTAGTCCTATTTATAGAGGCCCTGGTCCTCTTCCCAAATATTAGGCGGGAAGGGATCCCACAACGGCCAATTTGAAGGGGGACAATTAGTACAAGTTATCCTGACAAAAGGTGGTCTTCACTTGCCAAAGGCGCCGGTGGTGACGCCGTCGTGGGCTCCGCGGTGACCTCCGTCCTGCCGTCCTGCTGGTCTTGGTCTCGTTGCACCGATATGGAAACCTTTGCCTGATGCCTCGGGACTCCTCTCCTGCGGATGTCCCTTTAGCACCAAAGAGGCAACGAGTACTCTGCGCCCGTTGGAGCCCACCTGTCCTTGGTCGTCATGGCTCACGTCATACGAACCTCGCGAGGTGCCCCTTGCATAGATATCTCCGCTCCTCGGGAGCCAGCCTAGGGAGGCTGCCCTTGTGGAGGTCTTGCGTCGTTCGCCTCGCGAGGCTCGGCCCCTCGCGAGGGTCTTGAGCGGTTTGTTGAAGAATATGGGCCATACCAGGCCGCTGGATGGGCCATGCCCTGGGCCGCAGGAAGGCAAGTCTGGGTACCCCCGTTCCAAGGACGCCGACACCCACATTGGATCAACGGCATTAGTTGGGAAAGCATTCCGGCAAGGATTCTATTGGCCCACCGCCCTCCAAGATGCGGTCGAGCTAGTCACCAAGTATGAAACCTGCCAGTTCCATTCCAAGAATATCCATCTGCTTGCACAAGCTCTTCAGACAATCCCTTTGTCATGGTCGTTTTCGGTCTGGGGGCTCGACATCCTTGGCCCTTTCCCTCGAGCTGTCGGGGGCTTTGAATTCTTGTTCGTTGCCATCGACAAGTTTACAAAGTGGCCGGAAGTAGATGTCGTGAAAAAGGTGACTGCTTAGTCAGCCATCATGTTCTTGAAAGGACTGGTGTGCCGCTTCGGGGTCCTGCACGGATCATCACCGACAACGGCACCCAGTTCAGAGCCGCGCCTTCATGCAATACGTTCATGCCCTCGGAAGCAAGATCTCATTTGCATATGTGGCACATCCTAGAAGCAATGGGAAAGCTGAGAGGGCAAAGTGTGGCAGGCGATGTATCGATGAGCTGCCGGTAGTTCTCTGGTCCCTCAGAACGACACCAAATCGAGCTACCGGGCAGACTCCCTTCTCCCTAGTTTATGGGGCAGAAGTAGTTATCCCCACGGAACTCATTTACAGGTCACCTCGAGTGCTTGCCTACGACGAAGTAGCACAAGATCGGCACCGGTGTGACGACGTTGTGCTTCTTGAGGAGAACCATCTCCGGGCTGTTTCGCGTGATGCACGCTATCAACAAGCCCTGCGTCGCTATCATAGCCGCAGGGTTCATGCCTAGTGTTTTGAGGAAGGCGACCTTCTCCTTAGGCGCGTTCAGTCCGCCAAGGGTACAAACAAGTTGACACCAAAGTGGGAAGTCTCTTACCGGGTAGTTCGAGTCACCAGACCTGGCGCAGCCCGTCTGTAGACGGAAGATGGCATTCAATTGCAAAACTCATGGAATATTGAGCATCTCCGCAAGTTCTAAGCGTAAGGCGGGGCTGTCGGGCCCTGCCTGGCAGCCACCCTTTTATATAGGCCTTGCCTCAGTTGCATGTAACCCCTTGTACAAAGCCAGGCACAGACCCTGAGTAGCAGAGAAATAAATGAAGCGCTGGGGGCCCCCGACAAGTTGCATGCATGCATAAGCATTTCATGAGCATTGCATACTCAAGTAGATAGGATTGCATCTGGCATCATTTCCATCTGCATAAAACTGCAGGTTCCTGCCGGGAGTTTGGCCTATAAGAGAAGCTGGAAAGATGAATCAAGACTGCAATCTCTGGCAAGTCAAACAGATAAGTTCTATCTCTTGTCCATACATGTTCTGTAAGAAAAAACTTGTGCATAAGAGAACCTCGCCGCCTTTGAAAGCATAGGTGATCCCATCCCTTGACTACAATGTTGCTTTGGTCAGAAAGGTCGATGTCGGCGTTCTGGGAACAGGGGTACCCAGACTTGCCTGCCTATGGCCCACGGCGTGGCTCCATCGACGGCTTGGTACGGCCCAGCTTCAGCATCAACAACTCAAGACCCTCGCGAGGCAGACGACGCCAAGACTTCCATAAGGAGCGGCCCCCTCAGGCTGGCTCTTGAGGAGCGGAGATTTCTATGCGAGCCTCACCTCGCGAGGTTCAGGTGTTGTGAGCCACGACGACGAAGGCCAGGCGGGCGCCAGTGGGCACAGGACAACAGTTTCCTCTTTGTTGCTGAGGAGGCAAGCGGAGGCGCGGAGTCCTGAGGAATCAACTAAAGGTTTCCATTCCAATGCAACAAGACCAAGACCGCCAGGACGGCAGGTCGAAGGTCGTCACCGAGCCACCATGGCGTCATGACCAGAAGCTTTTGTAGGCGAAGATTACTTTTGTCAGGATAGCATGTACTAGTTGTCTCCCTTCGAATTTGGCCGTTGTGGGATCCCTTCCCGCCTTCATTTGGGAAGAGGACCAAGGCCACTATAAATAGGACCTAGCCACCACCATAGTGGAAGGACCGGATCGGATCCATTCCATCCCCACACCCACCAGCTCACTTGAGCACAAGAACACGCCTCCTCCTGAGGTTGTTCTCCACTGTACTAGTTCATCCTCAGCCCCTCGAGGCCAATCCACTACAAAGCAGGAGTAGGGTTTACACCGCAAGGTGGCCCGAACCTGGGTAAACTGTTGTGTCCCATTTCCTTCCTATTCATCGAGCTAGGCCATGAGATTGGTGAGTAGGTAGACTAGGGAGGTTGAGTTCTTCGCATGCACCCCAGAGTTCAAACCTCTCAAGGGTCTGTGGAGCCCGAAATCTGACATTTGGCGCGCTAGGTAGGGTTGCATCGGAGACTCTCTTCCTCCGGTCGATTCGCCACCGTTTAACCGTCCGCATGGCTGATGCTCATCAAGTTCGTGCTGAGCACCGGGCCGCCCTCGCTGCCTGTGTCGCCCAGACGGCGCCCGGTGGTGATGGTACTCCCCGCCGCTCCCCGTCGCCCTCGGCCAACACTGCCACCGGCCCCGCGGCCCACGAGCAGTAGGCTTCGCCGATGCAGCCCTGCATGTGGGGAGATGGGCGCACCGCCACTCCGTCGCTGACCCCGGCGGACGCTTCGTTGTCTCATGATCGTCGCGGGCCGGCGAACGCGTAGGCTGCATTGCTCATGGCACGTGAGCTCCTGCGCTATCACCCCATCGACAACCTCTACGAGGATTGGCTAGACCGCATCGCTGAGATCATCAGCGCCGCCGGAGAGTCTCCTGCACCATCTCGCTTGCTGCCACATCCGCCGCGTGCCGCGGGTGATGTGGCTCATGGAGAACCCCCTCCACCTCCCAGGCAGGACGCCATCATCGAGCAAAGGCGTGAGGCTCCACGGTGCGACCCACCGCGCCAGGTCATAGCACCACCACGTCAAGACCATGCGCTGCCAACGGTGGCGGCGCGCGAGCGCCAAGATCAGGCTCCACATCTACGGCGGGGTCCCGTGACCACAGCTGGATGCCGCGCATTCACTCCGGAGCTGCGCAGCGTCATCTAGGCAGGGAAGTTCAAGCCCGACCAGCCTCCACGCTACGATGGCACCCCCGACCCTGCTGAGTTCCTGCAGCTGTACGAGCTGAGCATTGAGGTGGCCAACGGCGACGAGAAGGTTATGGCAAACTGGTTTCCCATGGCCCTCAAGGACGGCGCGAGCTCGTGGCTCCTGAGCCTCCCCGCGGGATTGATCTCCTCCTGGGACGAGATGCGGGAGAGTTTCGTTGCCAACTTCCAGGGCACTCGCGACCGCCCACCAACTGCGGGTGACCTGCGGCGCATCAAGCAGCAGCCAAGAGAGACCTTGGAGAAGTACATCCAAGGCTTCAACAGTGTTCGCCTCAAGATACCTAAGGTGTCAGATGGAGCCATCATTTTGGCGTTCACTGATGGCGTCCGCGACGTCAAGATGAAGGAGGAGCTCGCCATACACGAGGACCTATGGACAGCTCTGGAGATGTTCAACATGGCAACCAAGTGTGCGAGAGCTGAGGAAGGTCGCCTCTCCCTCCTGGAACTACCGGGGGCTGACCCAGAAGACAAGAAAGCCAAGGCCAAGGACGTGAAGCGCAAGGGACCGGCCGTGCTCATGGTCGAACGAGAGATGATGCGCGGCTGCAATCACCCAGAGTCATCCAAGGGTAGCTGCCCATTTTGATTCTTCCACAACGTGCACAACCAAAACACCAATGACTGCCAGGAGCTCAGGGCCATCCGTGACGGGCACCTCAGTCGTCGCCCCAAGCGCAATGACCGGGGCTATGGCCGTGGAGGTGGCCGAGGCGGAGGATGCTGGGCCAGTCGCGGCCCCCGCTAGGAATGGTGCGATCAACCTCGTGAGGATCGCTGACAGAGCCATCCTCGTGAGGGCGCCTGGCGAGATCAGCTTTGTGAGGACCACCCTCAGGGCAACACTAGCCTTCCTCCACTGCCGCCACCACCAAGAAGGAATGACGACCACCGCCAGGACGAGGGGGCCGGGGGCTTCCAGGAGCCTCGAGCCATTGCTTGCATCCTGGGTGGCGCTCAGGCCCCGGCCTCTCATCGCATCTTCAAGCAGTTCGCACATGAGGTGAACGCAGCCCTCCCCAGGCTCGAGGCAACACGTCCGTTCAGGTGGTCCAAGTACACCATCACCTTCAACTCTTCTGACCTGCTCAAGTGTGCGGCAACTGCCGGCGCCCTCCCGATGCTCTGCTCGCCTACCATCACCAACGTGCTTGTCACCAAGACACTCATCGATGGTGGTGTGGAGCTCAATGTTCTCTCCGCCGAGCCGTTCGACCGACTCCAATTTCCCTATGACCAGCTGCAGCCTACCAAGCCCTTCCCAGGAGTGACCGATAGCTCCACCACCCCGATAGGGCAGATCCGCCTCCATGTCACCTTCGGCAAGCACGACAACTACCGCACTGAGCTCATCGACTTCGACATCGACTACATTTGCCTCCCGTACAATGCCATCCTCGGCTACCCAGCCCTGGCCAACTTCACGGTTGTCACCCACCATGGCTACAACGTCCTCAAGATGCCAGGAAGCTGCGACGTCATCACGATCGCCTACAAGGAGAAGGACGCGGTGTGCTCTCTCGAGCGCGCCTACTAGGCTGCAGCGATTGAGGACCCAGATGACGAGGGCGCTGTCTACCCTCTGAGGGTGTCCGTAAAAAGAAGAAGCAGCTGCTTTGCCAAGGACCTCAGGAGGGTGGGGTGTCCGGCGGGGCTGCCGCAAGCCATACGCCCACTGGCGGGGCGCCTCCCTTTCTCGGATAGGAAGGTGCGCCCCGCGCCCCTGTCTGGCTGGGCTAGGGGGCTCTCCTCTAGAGGGCCTCAGATCTAGCCAACGTCAAGAGGGAGGCGCTCGTGCACCATGTGGAGGCGTGCTTCAGCGCGCGCTTCCGCCAGGAGGGCACAAGGCGCGAGGCGCCAGGTGCTCAGGAGTTCATCACCAAGGCGATCGAGGAGCTTCAGGAGGCAAGAGCTATGCGAGGCGACCACCGCCCACCAACTGCGGGTGAGCTGCGGCGCATCAAGCAGCAGCCAGGAGAGACCTTGGAGAAGTACATCCAAGGCTTCAACAGTGTTCGCCTCAAGATCCCTAAGGTGTCAGATGGAGCCATCATTTTGGCGTTCACTGATGGCGTCCGCGACGTCAAGATGAAGGAGGAGCTTGCCATACACGAGGACCTATGGACAGCTCTGGAGATGTTCAACAGTGCAACCAAGTGTGCGAGAGCTGAGGAAGGTCGCCTCTCCCTCCTAGAACTACCAGGGGCTGACCCAGAAGTCAAGAAAGCCAAGGCCAAGGAAGTGAAGCGCAAGGGACCGGCCGTGCTCATGGTCGAACGAGAGATGACGCGCGGCTGCAATCACCCAGAGTCATCCAAGGGTAGCTGCCCATTTTGATTCTTCCACAATGTGCACAACCACAACACCAATGACTGCCAGGAGCTCCGGGCCATCCGTGACGGGCACCTCAGTCATCGCCCCAAGCGCAATGACCGGGGCTATGGCCGTGGAGGTGGCCAAGGCGGAGGATGCTGGGACAGTCGCGGCCCCCACTAGGAATGGTGTGATCAGCCTCATGAGGATCGCTGGCAGAGCCAACCTCATGAGGGCGCCTGGCGAGATCAGCTTTGTGAGGACCGCCCTCAGGGCAACACTGGCCTTGCTCCACTGCCGCCACCACCAAGAAGGAATGACGACCACCGCCAGGATGAGGGGGCCGGGGGCTTCCAGGAGCCTCGAGCCATTGCTTGCATCCTGGGTGGCGCTCAGGCCCCGGCCTATCATCGCATCTTCAAGCAGTTCGCACATGAGGTGAACGTAGCCCTCCCCAGGCTCGAGGCAACACGTCCGCTCAGGTGGTCCAAGTAAACCATCACCTTCAACTCTTCTGACTTGCTCAAGTGTGCGGCAACTGCCGACGCCCTCCCGATGCTCTGCTCGCCTACCATCAGCAATGTGCTTGTCACCAAGACACTCATCGATGGTGGTGTGGGGCTCAATGTTCTCTTCGTCGAGGCGTTCGACCGACTCCAGGTTCCCTATGACCAGCTGCAGCCTACCAAGCCCTTCCCAGGAGTGACCGACAGCTCCACCACCCCGATAGGGCAGATCCGCCTCCATGTCACCTTCGGCAAGCACGACAACTACCGCACTGAGCTCATCGACTTCGACATCGCCCACATTTGCCTCCTGTACAACGCCATCCTCGGCAACCCGGCCCTGTCCAACTTCACGGTTGTCACCCACCATGGCTACAATGTCCTCAAGATGCCAGGAAGCTGCGACGTCATCACGATCGCCTACAAGGAGAAGGACGCGGTGTGCTCTCTCGAGCGCGCCTACTAGGCTGCAGCGATTGAGGAACCAGATGACGAGGGCGCTGTCTACCCTCTGAGGTTGTCCGCAAAAAGAAGAAGCAGCTGCTTTGCCAAGGACCTCGGGAGGGTGGGGTGTCCGGCGGTGCGGCCGCAAGCCCTGCGCCCACTGGCGGGGCGCCTCCCTCTCTCGCGTAGGAAGGTGCGCCCCGCGCCCCTATCTGGCTGGGCTTGGGGGCTCTCCTCTAGAGGGCCTCAGACCTAGCCAACGTCACGAGGGAGGCGCTCGGGCACCATGTGGAGGCGTGCTTCAGCGCGCGCTTCCGCCAGGAGGGCACAAGGCGCGAGGCGCCAGGTGCTCAGGAGTTCATCACCAAGGCGATCGAGGAGCTTCAGGAGGCAAGAGCTATGCGAGGCGACAACCCCCCACCACCCGTCGTAGCTCTCTGCCCCAGCGAGGACAGCGAGCTGCGCGCCTGCGTCAACATCCCCGGGCTCAACAAGGCCGCGTCGCAGGAGCTCTTCTGCCTGTCCCATGTTGGCCAGTGCGAGGGCCCCCCTCACAGCTACGTTCACATGCCTTTCGGCTTGCTGAACAGGGCTGTTGTACACCTACGACACATGCGGGACGTCCTAGCGGCTCATGAGGCTAGACACCAGGCGATCCTATCAGTGGTGGCGACGGACACTCACGAGCCCACAGGGCCCCCAGAGTCTCCCGAGCCTCAGGACCTGGGCGGCTCGTGAGGAGCGACTTCTGCAGCGCACGCCTTCGACTACTCCAACACCTCTTCAGCAACGGTGCCAGGTGACAGTTTTTTGGTTTGTTCAGTTGGGGGCGCCCCTCGGGCTGCATTATCCCCAAGCCGCGTGGGTTCGTCCCTGCGGCATGTATCCTTCTCGCATGTATCAGAACTCGCTCTACCTTAGGATCATGGGTTGCTTTATGATTATCACTCCCTTGCCTGGTACTTTATCGCCCTTCGCAGCCTCCCCACGTTGCTGACCCGCCTCTTGCTCATCCCACAACGGGGGCTGCACATGCTGGCACGGTGCTTGTGCTTGGGTCCATCCATGCAACGCTGACAAATCTGAGGGATCGAGCTCTGTCTCGTGGCCTTCATATTCTTGCTGAAAGATAAGCGGAAGGATAGCAAGCGCGGTTATGAGTTATATTCTCCTCCTTGGACTAACCCGCAGGAACCTCCGGAGCTTAACTACGGGTGGCCCCGCCGGCCGTCCCTTTTTCACACTATTCGCTTGCACGTTAAAGGGCGGGCCCTGAGCATCGCGCTTTAGGAGCTCCCACTGGCTCTCGAGCCCACAACCCCTGGCCTTGACCATGGCATCGCGCCTGGCATACCGGCGGCGGCTGAACCTCGCTCGAGGGCCTGGACTCGAGGACATAGAGCATCTAGATGGGCGAGGAAATGGGGAGACTGGCGTGAGCCCTACCTAGAAGCGCCACCACTAAGGCACGGTCAGGCCCCACGCAAGGAAATCACCGCGGGCTCACCAAGATAAGTCACCCATACATATCAGCGTGAACCTCGTGATCTAATATCTTGACCCTCACAATCTCACTCGGGCAATGCCACTTTACTTTTCGGCCTTTAGGAAGCTGCTTCAACGCCAAAGGGGACCTCTTGAGCATCACCCCTCAGGAGCTCTTACCGGACCTCGGGCCACTCACTGTCGGATTTTGGGTTCCGCAGTCCCTTGAAAGGTTTGAACTCTGGGGTGCGTGCGAAGAACTCGTCCTCCCCGATCTGCCTGCTCGCTAATCTCACGGCCTAGCTCGACGAACTGAATGGAAAAGAGACATAGCAGTTTACCCAGGTTCGGGCCACCTTGCAGTGTAAAACCCTACTCCTGCTTTGTGGTGGATTGGCCTCAAGGGGCTGAGGATGAACTAGTACAGTGGGAGAACAACCTCAGGAGGAGAGGTGTTCTTGTGCTCGATGAGCTGGTGGTGTGAGGATGATCTGAATGATCTGTCACCTTCTATGGTGGTAGCTAGGTCCTATTTAAAGCGCCCTTGGTCCTCTTCCCAAACGTAGGCGGGAAGGGATCCCACAACGATCAAATTCGAAGGGGGATAGCTAGTACATGCTATCCTGACAAAACTAATCTTCTCTTGCAAAAGCCTCTGGTCGTGACGCCGTGGTGGGCTCGGCGGTGACCTCCGTCCTACCATCCTGGCGGTCTTGGTCTTGTTGCACGGGAATAGAAACCTTTGGTTGATTCCTCGGGACCCCGCGCCTGCGCTTGCCTCCTTGGCACCAAAGAGGAAACTGGTACACTGCGCCGACTGGCGGCCGCCTGGCCTTGGTCGTCATGGCTCATGTGATCTGAACCTCGCGAGATGAACCTTGCATAGAAATCTCCGCTCCTCGGGAGCCAGCCCGGGGAGGCCGCCCCCCGTGGAGGTCTTGGTGTCCTCCGCCTCGTGAGGCTTGGCCCCTCGTGAGGGTCTTGAGTTGTTGATGTTGAAGCCGGGCCATACCAGGCCGTCGATGGAGCCATGCCGTGGGTCGTAGGCAGGCAAGTCTGGGTACCCCCGTTCCCAGAACGCCAACAGTAGCCCCCGGGCCCAAGGCACGCTCGAACATGGCTTCGAGGCGAAGCCAAAGGGAAAGTGCGGAGCGCCATGGGCCCTAACCGCCTGCGGCCTTGATCGACGCGTGGCGACTGATGGGATGTGGGCGTCTCCGCTTCCCCATGCTGCCTCGGCAGCCGTTCGACTTGGTGAGACTCTGCTGCATGCAGAGAAAAAACCATCATTGCGCGTGGTTGTGGAGGCCGGCGTTTGGCCTTCTTCCGGCTATAAATGAGGAGAGGGGTGGAGCCCCCTTTGCTCATATCTCTCTTCTCACCGCCCACTCCTTCTTCTTCCTCTTTGCCATGCCGTCTTGCTATAGTTCTCATGGCGTCGATGAGGAAGTTCTCCGCCGCCGAGAAGGGCAAGGCCCCCAAGGAGGGACCCAGCTCGCCGTCGCCCAAGAGAGGGCGAGGCCGCCCCCGCAAGCATGCTACGACTCCTGTGGTGGCTCCTCGGGGGCGGCCACGGCGGTGCTTCTTCTCGAGCCGGGAGCCGCCAAGGGTGAGGCAGCCCCGGCGACGAGGGGAGGCGTGCCATGGTTGCCCGGCCTCCCGTGCGGAGGTGCTCCCGGAGTTCGTCATGTGGTCGGAGAGGCTGATCGGCACCTGTCTCCCGCTCCCTTGCTTCTTCATGGGTGAGCTGCCGGTCGCGGGGCTTGACGGCCTTTGGCTGTAGGCTGACGGCTGCGGCAGCAAGGTTTCGTGGGTTGGGGTCAAAGTTACCGCCGCCGGGAACGTATCCTTAGCCCGCGGCTGGCAGCCATTTGCCCGCGCGCACGGCCTGCGCAGGAGGTGCACCCTCCACTTCAAGTATGATGGCCTCACGACCCTCTACGCGAGGGTGTTTGGGGAAGACGGCCGTCGTGCAGGGTGCCGCCCCGAAGACGGCAGCGGCGACGATGAGCTTGGCCTTGACGACAGCCGCGACGACGCCGAGGGTGAGCCTGTACTTGGCGACGGCCGTGCTTTCTCCAGCAGCGGCAGCTCCTCCTCCGGCGAGAGCACGAGCAGCGGCGGCTATGACCAGCCGCCATGCCGTCGGGCTCGCATCGGGGAAGGTGGCGGGTCGTCCCGTCGCCGTGCTTCAGTGAAGCGGGAGGAAGGCTCAGACTAAGCCCAGGGGCCACCAGAGCCAGGCCTCGGGAGCTGTTGTGGTCGTGCGGGCCGCTTTTGTTTAACCTTTCCATTCTCCTGCATTTTGAAAAAAGTAGAGGGCCCTGCTGGGGCGTGTAATGAACCATGGTACTTATGCCACTATGCTATCACTGGTGCGCGTCGGTCCTAAACAAACGGTTTTTAACCCCTTTCCACGACGGCATTTGGAACCGTCGTCAAGGGAGTGTGGGTGATAGGGGAGTCCTTCCCACACGACCCAGAAACCGCCGGGGATATGTCCTCCTGGCACACACGTTTGGCAAAATGAGGTCGTGTGCGACCGGGAGCGCTCAAATACGGAAATACGTACAGTAGAGCTAAAAAATACAATTATACGGCGAAATTGTTTCCGGTCCCAAGTACATCCCACACAGTCAGTCCCCGCTAAACGTTTATGTTCATATGTACATCCCACAAAGTCGCTCCAAGGAAAACGTTTCCGTTCACAGGTACGTCACACACATTCTTTCCCGTTAATTCGTTTGTGATAGCATTGCCATTGCACACGATATTAATAATTTTATCGTTTGCATTATTGAATGCATCACACACGGTGCATAGAAGAAACTGTGTGGCAAAGGCTATCCATCACACACACTTTTTATGTGATAAACGTTTGCGCAAGGTGGCCTAACGCAAACAGTTTTCAAGAGATAGTCGTGTGTGCAGTGGAGATTGATCGCACACGTAGTGGATCCTAGAAGCGTTTCTGATCTCCGCGTATATCGCAGACGTTTCGCTTTCGCAAACCGTGTGCAGTGTAATCCATAATTAATCTGATTAATCCCTAATTTAAAAATCACATGTTTTGAATTTGAAAGTAGGCAATCACTTATTTCATATCCAACCATGTTTATTACAAATATAGGTTCAACCACGAATCCATAATTCAATGCACAGGTACATATACCGAAGAACTACATAAGCACCAAGTAAAGAATGATGAACCACGGTTGTACTAAAGACTGTAAAGAGAGAGGCGAAAGACATTCTGGTTGCTGGAGAAGGTGAAGCGGAATGCCCATATTGTGCCCTCCTCCATGCATAAGGCGTGCACGACTCTAGGCCAACCCCTTGTGATGGCTGCCCTTCCATCATTCATTGTCTTCATTAGGACTTCTCGATGCTCATTGTAGTCTGGATGAAATACTTTAACCTTCATTGTGTGTCCACCAATCATGTACTTTGCGAGGTAATCTTGAGTGAACTGCTTCAGGAACCACTGGGAACGAAAAAGATTTAGACATTGTTGTCTAACAACTCATTATGGGCAGTAAATAGAGAAGGCTGCAGAGTTTGTAGTTACCATCCTACAACTCACTGTTGTGTTGGATAGAGCATAAACAAATAATTTGCTTGCCACCATTCATATCCTTTTGCTAATAATCCTTATCAGTTTCCTCACTTGATGCTTGTTCATCAATATCTCATTGCCCCATACGCAAAAAGGGTCGATGTGTGGATCCTTGCCAAGGGCATATGTACCTACAAGCAACATGTCAATATTAGAAGCTAACTAGTGTCCAGGCCTGGATCTATATGCACTACATTATGGAACGCCGAGGGATGAAGCTAACCTCCGCGGAAAATGGTGGCCACTCCCGTTGTTGTCCTGCATAAGTAGTGGAAAGGCATGATAAGTACAACAATCTTAACATCAAACAAATATAGCAAAGGCAAGCAACATCATCTCCAAATGGTAGCTTGAATGTGTTGGTTTCAGCATGCTGTTAAAGCAGATATAAAATGGAAGGCAATGTTACCGACAGCAGGCTTAACAGCCATCAAATATTGCAATTCAAACTGGTATTGTTGAAAATGAATAGAATGTATGTAATGCTTAAACATCACACTGGATAAATGTGTAAAACTGAAATAAAGGGCATGTGTTAACTACACCAGGAATAACTGGAACCAAATATAGCTGTTCAAACTGGTATTGATGTAGTCGAGCGGCACAGTTCCGACTTGCACATAATGAACCACACATTGTGAATGACTGAAATAAACAAGGCATAAATGACCAGTATAACAACCAAATATAGCCATTGAAAACTGGACAGAGTCTCACTGCAACCAACCTAACAAGCAAATACAAATAAACAGGGCATATGCTTGAAAACTGGACAAATGCTCACTGCAACCAACCTAACAAGCAGATAAAGATAAACAAGGCATCCGCTTGATAACTGGAGAAATGCTAAAAAAAGCAACCTAACAACCAAATACAGATAAACAAGGCATCTGCTTGATAACTGGACAAATGCTAAAAAAGCAACCTAACAACCAAATACAGATAAACAAGGCATCTGCTTGATAACTGGACAAATACTCACTGCAACCAAACTAAGAACCAAATACAGATAAACAAGGCATCTGCTCGATAACTGAAAAAATGCTCACTCCAACCAACCTAACAACCAAATACAGATAACCAAGGCATCTACTCACTATAAACAACCAAATATAGCCATTCGTGAAACTAAAGTGGACAATTCATACTTAAACATCACATAGACCTATTGAACAATACATTTTTGCATAAATGAAATAATAAAACACGACACAGTTAAAGCACTGCACGACAAATGCTACTACAACAAAGGGTACGGGTTGGCAAGCTAGAAAGGTAAGATTTGCTGATAGAATGTTGCCTCACATTTCATGGACGGGATCCTTCCAGTTGGAAGAGCACAGACCCATGGTGCGCTCTCTGATGTCATGGATGGGCTGTTTCACCTTGGAAGAACCTTCGTGGGTGCCCTCCTCGTGATCGTGGTCGATGATATCTGACTTTGCAATTGAGGATTCCAAGCCGCCGCCGTACAACGTGTCCTTCAGAAGTGACAAAATGGGCTCTATGGCGTATAAAGCTCGCAAATCCTTGACCGCTAGGCGGAGGAGATCAGCGGCAGGGCCGTCAAAGAGATCGACGGCGGTTAAACCAGAGGGGTTGGGGATGGACCACTTAACCTGTGACATGGCCCGCGTGAAGCCGTCGGTGTGGACAAGCTTGATGTCGTAGCCAGCTTTCCCGAGATACAGTAATACGCTAGCCCGCTGACATGAAGCCTTCGGCATGGCAACATAGTCAACGTCTTCGCCGGCTTCCGTGGCAACATGTTGCTCCGGGATCAACAGGTCGGGGGGAACGGCGGCCACCTCGCCAACGTCCACCGGAGAGGCCATGATAAACCTCTTCTTGGTCGAACGCTCGTCGGGCTCCCCGGGATACGTGGTCGAGCTTAGGCTGTGACATTCTGGAGCAGGGCATGTGGATCTAGCGGGAAGGGACACCGCAGGCCTCATCTACAAACTCAGGGGAGTGGCGCGACGGTATGGGAACCGCTGGATAGCCTGAACTTTATTATCTAAGCTAGGAGGAATGGGCAGGCCGGCAGGGTTGGCGGCGGCGGCGGCCGCGAGCTAGGGTTCGAAGGGGGGAGGGGGCGGGTGGGGGACTTTGGAGGGGGGGTGGTGTTTGAGGATATGCCGCGACTACTGAAAATTTTAGTAATGGTGGGTGGAGATGGTGGTGGACGAGGGAGGGCGACGGTTCAAATGCCTCGGCTACTGCAATTTTACTATAAGGTCAGTGCTGGAGGAGTGTGGGCGACGGTTGAAGTACGACGGCTACTAAAATTTGGGTAAAGGAATTGATGCGGGCCCGGAGTGCCTAAGATCGCGCACAGTCCAATAACCAATATGCGTGTATGATAATAAGGAAAAGTGGCGCGGATCCGCCGATTTTTGCAACGCTCAAGGCGGGTTGTTTGTTTTTTATATTTCTAGCTAGCTGGTCTATCGCACAGGGTTCGTCCTAATTTCCAAATAAACTTACGCGCCTTTAGCTTCCACATGTGGTGGTTTTACAGCGCACTCGCATCATACACGGTTAAGTCAGTACCTCCACCCTTTGCTCGCGCTTGCGCGGTTGTGGTGATTTCAGCGCACTTGCATCACACACGGTTGAGCCAGTACCTCCACCCTTTGCTCGCGCTTGCACGTTCGTGGTGATTTCAGCGCACTTGCATCACACACGGTTGAGCCAGTACCTCCACCTTAATTTGCTCGCGCTTTGCGCGGTCGTGGTGATTCACATCGCACTTGTATTGCACACGGTTAAGATATTATACCCCGTGTCCGTTGAGGGTCATCAGAGTCTTTGCAGAAAAAATAATGTTAGGGAGGGTCAAAAGACAGCCACACCAGCATGTGGCCCAAATATATATGAGTGAAAAGGCTGGTATGTGTAACGCCCATGATGCGGCTATATCTCCCACGTGTGGAGGCACGACTTGGAGGCATAACCGCATGGTGGTTTTGTCGCAAGAAGGGTCATCTTCACACAATCCCATGTAATGAACAAGAATGGGATAAAGAGTTGGCTTACAATCGCCACTTCACAGAATACATTAATTAAACATACATCATCCAGAGTACACACATAGTCCGACTACGGACAAATACAAATGAAAAGAAGATAACCCCAAATTCTAGATCCCCGATCGTCCCAATGAGGCTCCACTACTGATCATCAGGAAACGAAACGTAGTAACGACCAAGTTCCTCGCCGAACTCCCACTTGAGTTCGGTAGCATCACCTGCACTAGTATCATCAGCACCTGCAACTGTTTGGAAGTAACCGTGAGTCACGAGGACTCAGCAATCTCACACCCGCGAGATCAAGACTATTTAAGCTTATGGGTAGGAGAAGGTATAGAGGTGGAGCTGCAGCAAGCACTAAGCATATATGGTGGCTAACATACGAAAATAAGAGCGAGAAGAGAAGCAACGCAAGGGTCGAGAAGCTAGAAGTGATCAAGAAGTGATCCTGAAACTACTTACGTTCATACATAACACAAGACCGTGTTCACTTCCGGGACTCCGCCGAGAAGAGACCATCACGGCTACACACGCGGTTGATGCATTTTTAATTAAGTCAAGTGTCAAGTTCTCTACAACCGGACATTAACAAATTCCCATCTGCCACATAACCGCGGGCAGGGCTTTCGAAAGTTTATACCCTGCAGGGGTGTCCCAACTTAGCCCATCACAAGCTCTCACGATCAACGAAGGATACTCCTTCTCCCGGAAAGACCCGATCAGTCTCGGAATCCCAGTTACAAGACATTTCGACAATGGTAAAACAAGACCAGCAAAGCCACCCGATGTGCCGACAATCCCTATAGGAGTCGCATGTATCTCGTTCTCAGGGCAACACCGGATGAGACAGGCTACGAGTAAAACCAGACCTCGAGTTTCCCCGAGGAGGCCCCGTAGGCCGCTCGGTTTGGACCAACACTTAGAGAAGCACTGGCCCGGGGGTTAAAATAAAGATGACCCTCGGGTTAATTACTCCCAAGGGAAAGGTAATAGGTTGTTAGGAAAATGTAAAACCAAGGTTGGGCCTTGCTGGAGGAGTTTTATTCAAAGCGAACTGTCAAGGGGTTCCCATAACACCCAACCGCGTAAGGAACGCAAAATCAAGGAACATAACACCGGTATGACGGAAACTAGGGCGGCAAGAGTGGAACAAAACACCAGGCAAAAGTCGAGCCTTCCACCCTTTACAAAGTATATAGATGCATTAATTAAATAAGAGATATTGTGATATCCCAACATTAACATGTTCCAACATGGAGCAATCTTCAACTTCACCTACAACTAACAATGCTATAAGAGGGGCTGAGCAGAAGCGGTAACATAGCCAAACAACGGTTTGCTAGGAAAGGATGGTTAGAGGCTTGACATGGCAATATGGGAGGCCTGATAAACAAGTGGTAGATAGCGCAAGCATAGTGATAGAGTGAACAACTAGCAAGCAAAGATAGAAGTGATATCGAGGGTAATGGTCATCTTGCCCGAGATCTCGCGAGGAAGAAGAACGAGTCCATGAAGAAGACAAACAGACGTAGTCGAACGAATCCTCGCAACTCCGGAACGAAACCGAAGCTAACAAGAGAAGCAAACCACAAAGAAGCAAACAACATGGTAAACACACGAGCATAAACATGGCATGATGCACAAACAAGTATGATGCATGTCCAATTTAATGAGGCATGGCATGGCAAAGTGCAACAAACAATACTACAAATTAAGTGGAGCTCAATATGCAACGAGTTGCATATTGACGAAACACCACATCAATTATTTAGTTCTCTCTCATTTATGTACCCAACAATATTAAATGTTATTTAACATGGCAAGAGGTGAGGCATAAGTAAACTAACTATTTAGGCAAGTTTAAATGAGGCCGGAAATAACAAACAACAATTCCGGAACATCCTCATGTGCATATTTTTGACTTGGTACTGTTCTGCCCTAAACCATATTTTAATGTTGTTAAACAGCAAAATTAAGTGCACCATGTTAAAGTAGGCATTTTTCTACCCCATTTACATATAAAATTTATTTAATTCGGAGCTACGATTATTTAGTTATGAAATAAATCATTTTAGCATGGCATTTGAGCAAATTAAAGCAAACAGCAAGTTCAACATTTTAAACATGGATGAAAGTTGCATATTATGAAACTAGATGAAATTCTAAGCACTTTACATATATGAAGTTTTTATATATGATGCATAGTTTGTGAGATATGATATGTATGTACATGAGGGTTTTTCTTCAAATCTGTTTTCCTGGATAATTAGCAAATTCGCAGACAGGAAAAAAACATCCACTGGGCCGAATCTGGAACAGGGCAGTGGCTGGGGCTACAGGAACTTGGGAGGCTCACCATCGGCTCTCAGCCCGGTCGGTGGAGGAGGGCGCTGGCTGGGCCAGATCTTGAGGCCAGCAGGTGACCCACGCGCGTGGTGGCCGTGCGATTGATGCAGCGCTGCTGCATCTCGCTGAAGAAGAACGGCAGTGGCGCCATGGCGACAGGAGGCAGGAGGTCGCAGCAGCGGGGCTCTTCCCGGCCGGATCGCGCCTGAACCCGCGGGAATAAAGCGAGGGCGAACGAATCCACGTAGGAGGAGACGAAGCAGGGGCTTGAGGCGACGAGCTTGAAGGAGGCTGCTGTTGCCTGAAGAAAAGACAGAGAGTTCAGAGAGAAGCAGGGGAAGGGAAGGAGAGAGAGACGCAGTGGGATGGCAAAGGCGTGACGGGGCGACCTGAATGCTCACCGACGAGGTCAGCGGCTGCCAGATCAGGATGAGGAAGGGGCGTCGGTGGTCAGCAGGGACCGAGGCGTTGGTTGGAGGTCCCACGCGGACGGGAGACTCCTGGAAGGCATCTCCTTGGAGCTCCCGCGGCAAGCGAGGCGGAGGGCGCTGGGAACGGAGTAGATTTGTCAAGGGGAGGTGGAGCAGTGGCAAGCCGGCGGCGTCCGGATCCTCTTGGCAGCCTTGGCATTCGTCCATGGAGGTCCCCTGTCCAAAGGAAATGAGCAGAGGGATGGGCAGAGGGAGAGGAAACCAGAGAGGGAAAAGAAGGGGAAGGGGAACAGGGTAGTGGTCTTGTTCTTGTCGCTGGTGGTGGTCGCCGGCAGCAGGTCGAGCTCCTGCTCGAGGAAGGAGGCGCGCGAGGGGTTGGGCTGCTTGGTTGGTCGGGGATGCAAAACGAGGAGGTGGTTAGTTCGGCCGGGTGGGGTGGATGGATTGGATCGGGGATCCCGAGGAAGGCTCGGGGGAGACCAGGTGGAGCTAGTGGCGGCAGAAAGGAGGATGGATGGGACATCTCCGCTAGAAACTAGGGTTGCTCACTATTTATAGCAAAATGGTTTTTGGTTAGGAACTAATCTGACCCTTCGATCATAACTGAACAGCTGAGAAAAGTAGGTTAGGTAGACCAAATAAGAAATCGAAGATGTTTTAGGGATGATTGAGGTTGGTCCGGACCCAACAGTGACGCCTGAGCGGTTCGGGTCGGAGGCAGTTTCGGACATGGTTGCGAAGGGGTTCGATGTACTGTGCAAAGAGGGATTAGGTGGTTTGACAAGAGGGAATCGAAAACCCGGTTGGTCTCGAAACGGTCAACGAAGGCAACACGGTCCGAGGGAAGGTGATGAAGACGAAGGGAGAAACGGCAACGATGAGCGAAAGCAAGTTTTGAAAACATGACGGCAACGGAGTGCCGATCCAATGAAAATGATGACATGATGAATGCAGCAAACAAAACAAATCACACGACAAAACTCGAAAAACATGAAAGGCGTCTGGAGCGTCGGTCTCGGGGCGTTACAGTATGTGATGTTCAAAATTCCAATGCACAACTTTAATCCCGCGGGCCCACGGTTGGGTGCGTCATTGAAGATCGATGAGAGGGGCCAGAAGTCAAGAAACACCTGGAAGTGGCCAAATATATGTACGAATATTGGGGATGTTTAAAACTTTAAATACACAATGCATAACTTTGGTGGCACCTGCCTCGCAAACCCGAAAGCACACTAACAACCACCTAGCTAGGATATATATAATGACATAATGTCGTACCTAGCTAGGATGCTTGGCCCACCACCTCCCACTTCGTGTCAGCATGGCAGATGCAAATAATGATCGATACTTTGGTCATACATGCATGTCGCCATGACCTACCATAAGACGGACCAATGAATCTTCGTTTGGTCAAATGACAGTTGTTGTCGATAAACCTCTTGGGCCAATAGATTGAACCATCATAAACATCGCACGGGAGGGACCACAAAACCAGCACCTCTTGCATGCGGCCCAAAATGATGTACGTTGGGAAGGGGTGATGTGTGTTTTCAATATAGAATAATGTACAATTTAGATGTGGTGCCTACCTCTCGATACAGACAACAACCATGAAGGCAAGGTAGTTAAGGACGAGATACGTACGCAGGGTTTGATGTAGGTCAAACCCAGCAATCCGAGCATCTGGGAGGGAATCCTAACAACGCATGAGCTCGAGCTTTGGTTGACCGACATGTGACGATGACCAGCCCTATAATGAACTAGGAGTAATCCATTTATGGCCAACATATACCCCTCATTATCGGTGAAAGGGATGACATATATACACTCGGGGAGCCCACAGATATGCGGGTCGGCACAAAAAAACGCACAAGGGAGACGTGGTCGATCAGAAGACCCCGTATACACTGCATGCGGCCCGAAAATATGTATGGGTACGCTGGTGTATGATGTGTTTAAATCCCAAATGCATAACTTCGATGGGCCACGCCAAGTACATTAAAATCGAACACCATACCTGACACCAAGCCTGGTTCAATACCTATGATGTCAGTTTCCCAACTTTGAGGCAGCAGCGTGGGGGGGGGGGTCTTCCCACGCATGCGCTCAAACTTTATTTTGTCTAGCATGGGACAGATTTATATATATATATATATCAATACATCTATACACCTATATAGTGTGCGAATAACTATGAAAGTTGCTCGTTGGATGAAGCCAATCCGACGGTACAGAGATGGCAAATCCGAGCACTACTGGCCATTGGGTATCATCAACATTCATTCTGCCACATGTATAATCTAGAAGACTCCATGGTTGAACTTAAGAATAATGCACAAACCTCAAAACACAAGCACTTCTCCTTTGTTCTCTAGAATCTTCCATATCTTAATTTCCCAAACCTTTTTTCTAAATGAATTGTCACTTTTTTTTACCTTTACAATGCACAATTCCATGAATCTTAAAATAGTTTTTTTATAAAACTAATTGATTTTGGATGAGATGAACTATAAGAATTAAACAAACATCTACATCATGCATATCTGGGAGAAGAGGCGGGAAACTGATGAGAGGAGTGGAGAGAAACGATAGCCTATTTTGAATGAAAACCTAGTAGAGAAGGAAGCGTGAGCTACACGACGCATACGCACAGTGCTTACGCATGTACTTCATGTGCTATCGAAAGGGCTTAGGGTTGCCATTCGATCTGGGAGCATCCAACAGTGCACACGTACGATTCCGTGGGGTTTGGGTTCTAGCCAGTCAGAACACAGCACTCAGATCGCGCGCGCAACGAGGGGGGGGGGGAATATCATACGGAAACTAACATTCGGCGGAAACCGGTGAAAACCACGAGAAAAAGATGTTTTGAAGTTTCGAATAAATTTCAAAAAAATGTGGGATGTTAAGAGGATGATGTTTTATTGGCACACGAAATTTCAAGTTGGAACACATTAAGAGATGTGAGCTATGAAAAAGACAAAATCAGTGTTGAATAGTGCCTAATAGTAATGTCACTATTCACGGCGGAATTTTTCTTTTTCCTTGCTCACATCTCATAATGTTTTTCAACTTGAAATTTTGTGTTGCAATAAAACATCACCTTCTTAACATCCCACATTTTTTTTCAAATTTTTATGAAACTTTAAAATACGGTTTCACGAAGTTTTCATTGAATATCGGCTTTCGTGAGTGAACCACGTACTATTTGAAAACATTTCGTGAGAAGAATCTCGGTTTTTAAATCCGCGTAAATCCAAAACTAAGCTGAAAATCGTGAAACCTGCCATGGTGTCACGACATCGCACTTATATGTCGAGGAATTTTTTTCGTCCATTGTGGCGCAAGTTTTATTACAAGCCTCTTACAAACCGGAGCTTCTCTCAAAGAAGCCTCGTGGTTCCGATAGGGAAACGTGTCCCCCTTGTGGGCGAAACGTAATCACTGCCTCTTTTCACCTTGTATTTTCTTCTACAGGCAACATGGAACGACAGGATATCCGTGCTGAAATTTAAACTTATTCAGGGTTCGTTTGGCCTTTTTATACACTAATTGAGTTTCCTAGGCATTTAATGTCCATAATTCAAATCTAAACTACAAATACATGCTCCAGGTCACCAAAATGGCTAGAAAAATTATACATGTGTCCTTGGGTGCATGTTTAGGTCCCATGCCAGGAATGGGAACGAATTACAACCGTACTGGTGTCATGGCTCGTACTCAAACATTTCGAATCTCGGTTTTTAAGTCCCCATAAATCCTAAACTCCCCAGAAAGTCATCAAAGGTGGCATGGTGTCACGTCATGGCACATATATGTCGTGGTAAAAACATTGTCCAATTTGGGCCATGATTTATTACAAACCTCTTACAAAAACTAGAGCTTCTCTCAAAGAAGCCTCATGGTTCTGATAGGGAAACGTGTTCCCCTTGTGGGCGAAACGTAATCACTACCTCTTTTCACCTTGTATTTTCTTCCACACGCAACATGGAACGATAGGATATCTGTGCTGAAATTTAAACTTATTCAAGGTTAGTTTGGACTTTTTATACACTAATTGAGTTTCCTAGGCATTTAATGTCCATAATTCAAATCTAGACTACAAATACATGCTCTAGTTCCCCAAAATGGCTAGAAAAATTATACATGTGTCCTTCGGTGCATGTTTAGGTCTCATGCCACCAGAAAGTCATCAAAGGTGGCATGGTGTCACGTCATGGCACATATATGTCATGGTAAAAACATTGCCAATTTGGGCCAAGCTTTATGACGAACCTCTTACAAACCGGAGCCTGTCGCAAGAACCCTTGTGGTTTCGATAGGGAAACGTGTCCCCTTGTGGGCCAAACGATAATCACTCCCTCTTCTAGCCTTGTATTTTCTTCTACACGCGACACAGAACAACTAGAGATTTGCGCTGAACTTTGAAATTATTCAGGGTTCGTTTGACCTTTTTTATTCATTAATTAAGTTTTCTAGGCATTTAATGTCCATCATTCAAATCCGAACTACAAATACATGCTCAAGTGCACCAAAATGGCCAGAAAAAACATACATGTTTCCTTGGGGTGCATGTTTAGGTCCCATGGAAGGAATGGGAACAAATTCAACCGTCTCGCCATCCTGGCCTGGACACAAACATTGCGAATCTCGGTTTTTAAATGTTTGTAAATCCAAAACTCACCAGGAAATCATGAAACTTTGCATGGTGTCACTACATGGTATATATAATTGTCCAATTTGGGAGAAACTATATTACAAGCCTTTTACAAACCGGAGCCTGTCGCAACCCTCGTGGTTCCGGTAGGGAAACATGCCCCTCTTGTGGGCGAAACGATAATCGATGCCTCTTCTCGCCTTGAACTTTGTTTTCTATAGGCAACATAGAATAACAGGAGTGTTGGGCTGAAATTTGAATATGTTCAGGGTTCGTTTGTCCATTGTATATATATTACTAATTACTAAGTTTTCTATACATTTAAAGTAGTCCATAATTCAAATTTGAACTACAACCACGTGCTCCAGTGAAGCAAAATGGGTGGGAAATCATACATGTGTCATTGGGTGCATGTTTAGGTCTCGTTTAAGGAATGAGAATGAATTACAAACTTGTCGTCGTCCTGAAACAATGAGAATCTCGGTTTTTAAATCCCAGTAAATAAAAAAGTCACCCAAAAAACATGAAACTCGGCATGGTTTCATGACATGGCACATATATGTCGTGGTAAAAAAGTCGTCCAGTTTGAGAAGAGGCGCACACATTAGTAGCCAACGAAGTCCTTTTTGAAACAAAAAGCTGACACGTTAATAACGCAAACGGTTGTATTATATTTACCGTGTCGAAATTTAACCATACTCGGTGGCGTGCGTGCAGCTATTTGATTAGACGGGACGAGCGCGAGAAGTCCACCGTGCAGGTTCGACGGGACGTGTGCGAGCAGTCCGCCGCGCAGGCTCGACGGGACGCGTGCATCCTGTCCACCTCACAGGCTCGAGGGGACGCGTGCGAGTAGCAATGCCGCCCATGCTCACCGGGAAGCGAGCTCTTTGACCTCCATGCACCAGCCGCCACCCGCCTCGCTCACAACTTCCATTAATGGGTTAATTAAAGCACCTGGACGGAGGGTGTTTGCTTGTGATCCCATGGAAAAATTTGCTTTGTTCGTGTTTTCAACTTGTATTCCGCCCTAATTTAAATTGCCACAAAGGGCAACAGATAATACGACCACAAATAAAATGGCAACGGATAATACGACGACAAATTTACAATGGCGCAGATAATAATTGTCTTACATATTCCGGATAATTTAAAATGCCACACGCGGCAAAGCCCGGAAGACACGGGGGCAAGAGAAGGAGGAAATTGCAGACAACGATTTGGGTCGCTACTGTCTCTACTCGTTGATGGATCGCAAGGCAGCGAAATCCTCCACCTCCTTCAATTCCTCACGACTTTGCTTGAAAGCAGCCACGGATTCCTCCACCTCCTGCTCGCGCTCGATCCGGAGCTTCCTCAAGCCACCCATCAGTTCCTCAACGACCGCTTTCTGCGTCATCTCCGAGGCACTCCTCTGCTCATGCAGCATCTTCCAGCCAGCGGCCTCCTCCTCCTTCTCGGCGACCAACTTGAGGAGCTTCGCATTGTCATCCATGAGTTGCTCGACGAGGCCGGTCGCCTTGTCAACCGAGGCATCGTTGATCTTGAGTAGCTTCATCAAGCCGTCGACCAGCTCCTGCTGCGTAGTGACGCCAGCGAGAATGTCGTCGTCGCCGGCGAAGGACTTCAGGAACGCCGGCTCGTCGCTATGGCTGACGCCGCGAATGCGCTTGTGAGAGCCCTCGCGTGCCCGTGAGAGCTCATTCGAGGGCTCCGCAGCGCACCGGGACATCTCTGTTGCAGTTGCGGCTTCGCGGCGGGACCTCTCTAGTGCTTCCGCAGCCTTGGTCTTTGCTGCCTGGTTATATGTCGACCCTAAACTCCTCCTACCGATCATGGCGGAATGACTTGATAGAAAAAACTAGTTTTGTGGGTGATGAGGAGAGGAACTGTGAAGTAATTTTCGAGTGGGTTGTTTTTATAGCCCGGTGCTAAGTGTGAACACATATTAGTTTGATAGGTGTGAACACATTTGCAATTATTTATTGCATTGTAATCAGCAATGTGACAAGAAACAAGGTCAAAATTTATTGATGGCAGAAGGTTGACCACGTGGTTGCTCGTCGTTGAGGCGGCCGCGGCGCGCTCCACTCTGGCGTCCCTGCGCGCGCTCTGCTCGCCGTTGAGGCAAACTTAGAATGCGAATGGTTAATAATTCTTAATAATTGTCTTACATATTCAGGATAATTTAAAATGCCAAATGCGGCAAGGCCCAGAACACCCACGACCTACATATGCACACAATTATAATAAAATATAAGCTAAAAGGCTGAGCTGGCGGCCTTTTGACGATGGTCTTCTCGGACTCCATGATCAGCATAGCACCCTTGCGGCCGTTCACTCCGAGTGTCCCGACCTGCCTCCGCCTACGGAGCTGCTGGCGCTGGGAGGCTCTTGGGGCTGCTGGGCCTCTTCCAGAAGAGCTTGACATCGTGCAATCACGTGCATGACAACTCCGCGGAACCGCTCCATTTCCATGTCTCTGGCATGGTAGCAAATTCTGTCGATCACCTACATCCTCAAGATATCACGTTGGCGATGTTCTACTTCGTCGGGGACGTCAACTCCGCCAAGGATGCGCTCGAGCCTGGCCACCACATCATCGGGATCGAGGTTGACACGGCCGCCGCGGGCAATGATGAAGCCGCAGTCTGCCTTTGTCTTGACTGAATCGCAGAGGTCCTCTGCCCATTCCTTGCGGGGCATTAGGCTCTCGATGAGAACTGGTGACGGCAGTTCTTCGGGTGGGTCGTCGATCATGCCGCCGAGCAGCTCTGAACTTTTGCACGGTGGATGGCAAACTGCTCATCACACCTCCTCTGCAATATGTCGATTGTGCTCCCAAGGACTATGATGCTGATATCACTGCCAATGGGCCATGGTGCCTGCACCGGCCGATGAAGCTCTTGCTCCCCGACCTGCTCCGACTCATTCTCCTCGCGCGAAGATGTAACGCAGGTAGGCGTCGACCTCGAAGCTTTGGTCGTTGCCTGGCATGCTTGGAATAACTAATGGTAGATGGGTGAGGACTAGATCTTCGCAGAGTGTCGCGGCGGTGCATTGCCGCCTGGGTGATATGCAGCAAGCCGTTACCTGGTGGCGGGAAACCGGTGAGGGAATGGGCGTGGATTTTACAATTCACCCATGTGGAGCGCGGGAAGCATTCGCTCGAGCGCGAGAAGACTAAGTGGAGCACACACACAACACGAATACCATATCTGGTGCCACGTGTTATTTATCACACAAGTGTTAACATAAGGAAATGCATGTGTAACTTACTAATCATTGCACACGAGTACTCGCAGACGCATCGTGTGCGATACTCCTACCAACTGCAAGCAACTAGTTTGCATTTTTTAAAGTTTTTTGTACACATAGAATCACACACGAACTAACTGTATTAACTGTCTGTGTTGTAAATTCTCATCGCAAATAGTTCATCTGAGTCAGCTGTTTGCCACGTATCACACACATCTTGTTAAGTTGAACCATTTCTGTTGCGTTCGCTAATCGAAAACAGTTCATCCGAGTGAACCGTATTCCCTATATCACACACACCTTGATCTGGCTAACCGTTTATGTTGCACTCCCTAATAGCAAACGGTTCATCGGAGCGAACTGTATGCCGTATATCGCACACATATTGATATGGCTGCACGTTTCTGTTGTTCTGCCTCATCACAAACAGTTCGAACGGGTTAACCGTGTGCCCTACATCGCACACGCAACTAAAATCTGAATCGTGTTTGATGCGTCCTCCATCGCAAATGTTTTGCACCTTTTTGACGGGTTTTTACATCCCCGTTTGTGATTAATACATCACACACAGTTTCGTCAAAGGGTCTCTGATCGTAGTGTCGCGTTAGCAACATCCTACAGTAGTGTATGCTTATTGTTCTGATGTTATGCCGTGATATCCATATTCCGAGTAAGTGCGGTAGGATAACTTAGCTTGATATGCTCGCGGTAGTTTCCCACCTCGCGAGGGCACGCCCCTCGGCATCTGGTTAAGCCCCCTTGCTGCCGACTCATGAGCCATTGGCCTCAGGAGACATCATAAAGCTGCGGAGTTTTTAGAAAACCTGGCGTGTGCCTTGTTCTTCCTTGCGCGAGCCCTTAGGCATGGGCTAGTCGTGGCTTAGTGCATCGCGTCATGCTACCCGGGGGGCATGGACTTAAGAGGGCGCACATATCCACGAGCTCATTTGAGGGCGCCTCGCGAAGATCAAGGAGGACGAAGCTCTGGGGTGACAGGGCTTTGGCGAGGTGTGTTCGCGGCGCGGGCGAGCCCAAGGCACGCACACACCTACCCAGCCCCCGCACGAGGCGCGCGAGGAGGAGCGACGGGCAACTGCTGCTCTCCCTGAGCAAAGACAAAATGGCGAACGAAGCAACAAAGAGAAAATCCAACTTGGAAATCGAGAAACCCTAGAACTCCAATTCCAATAAGAAGTTGCAAACCAGCCACAGAAAGCAAGTAAATGAACAGCCGCGTCCGGCACCTAGTCTAGTCTTCTCACCAGCGCGGAGCTAAGTGCTGCCACTAGGACGTGGGAGGGAGCCCCCGTGAGGCCCGCGGGTGACACTCAGGAGACTCCGGGGCGTGTACAGCCCCACTCATTATTTCGTGAGAGGGTCACGAGCGGAGACCTTCACAACCACGGGGCCTTGCTTCATGGGTAGAACTTCCGGAGGTGCTGGATGTTCTAGGCGTTCTGGATGGGGACCCCGTCCTGTGTCTCCAGGCACGCGGCGCCAGGCCTGGAGACACGGGCGATCTTGAAGGGCCCTCCCACATGGGTGAGAGCTTATACAGTCCCTCCCTGGAGAGCACCCGCCTCAGGACGAGATCACCCACCTCGAGCGTCCTGGAGCGAATGCTGCGACAGTGGTACCGCCGCAGTGCCTGCTGGTACCTTGCCGCTTAGAGCGAGGCTTGATGGCGGCGTTCCTCCCCAAGCACCTGGCGTTGGCGCGCTTGGCTTGGCCGTTGTTCCTGGGGTGTTCCACTGAGGCGTAGCATATCTGCATTCCAAGGTTAGCACAATATGTTTTGAAGAGGTTGCTAGTGAACTGCGAGCCATTGTTAGTGATGATACGATTAGGGACCCCGAACCGGCTTACGAGGCCCTTGATTAACTTGACTGCCGAGCCGGGTGGGATGGTGCGGACAGCCTCCACCTCCGCCCACTTGGTGAACTTGTCGATGGCGATGTCGAGGTAGCGGTAGCCCCCGGGCGCTCTAGGTAATGGGCCCAAGATGTCCAGCCCCCAGACTGTGAATGGCCACAAGAGAGGGATGGTCTGGAGACCCTGAGCAGGCTGGTGGATTTGCTTAGCATGGTATTGGCAGGCTTCACAGGATCTCACCAGCTCGGTGGCGTTGTTGAGCACCGTGGGCCAGTAGAACCCGCTGCGGAACGCCTTGCCCATGAGGGTGCGCGATGACGAGTGATGCCCGTAGTCCCCGCCATGTATGTTGGCCAACAGCGAGCATCCCTGCTGCTTGGAGATGCATCACAGAGAAACATCGTTTGGCTGTTTTTGATAAAGCTCCCCATCTTGAGTGCAGTAGGCAGTGGCCTGTCGAGCCACGCGCTCCGCATCTTCCTCCTTCTCTAGCAAGGTCCCCCGAAGCAGGTACGCCTTGAACTCTTCGGTCCAGCAGCCCTCTTGAGGCTCGAGCGCGAGGAGTAGACGCGCTCCCGATGTTGGGCCGCACGCGGGGGCTCCCAAGGGGGTGCTGGGGGGATCTCCTCCTGAAGCGATGCTGGTTCCACATCAGGAGGGGTTGCTGAAGGCATGAAGAGCCGCTCCTCAAAGACTCCAGGCTCCTGAGGCAGGCACCGGGACGCCCTCTTGGTGATGTCGTCTGCTTCCTTGTTCGTGTCGTGCGACACATGCTGCAGTTCAAGGCCCAAGAATTGTTTCTCAATTTTGCACACCTCTGCAAGGTATGCCTCCATGTGTTCGTCCTTCGGCTCGTATATTTTGTAGGAGAAGTTGACGAGGAGCTGGGAGTTGCCCTTGATGGTGAGGCGCTTCACTCCCAAGGCTGCCGCAGCCTTGAGACCGGTGATCAAGCCTTCATACTCCGTGATGTTGTTGGAGACCTTCTCGCCCTGCTGGATGCATAGCTGCACGGTGTAGTAGAGCTTGTCCAGGGTGGGCGAGATAAGCACGGCTCCAGCCCCAGCGCCCTGACGCACAAAGGCGCCATCGAAGTACATGACCCAGCCGTCTGGTGCCTCACTTCCTGGTGCGAGGGGTTGGTCCTTGCCTGTTTCTGGGTTGGCAATGTCAGTCCATTCCGCCACGAAGTCGGCAAGTGCAGCACCCTTGACGACCCTAGTGGTGCTGAACTCCAACTAGAATGCCTGCAATTCGATGTTCCATTCGGCGACTGATACGTCTCCAATGTATCTACTTTTCCTAAGGCTTTTCCTCTTGTTTTGGCCTCTAATTTGCATGATTTGAATGAAACTAACCCCGGACTGACGCTTTTTTCAGCAGAACTACCATGGTGTTGTTTTTGTGCCGAAATAAAAGTTCTCGGAATGGAACGAAACTTTGCGAGGATTTTTTATACCAATAAAGAGAATTTGTGGAGCCAAGATCCACTAGAGGGGGGCACCTGGGTGGGCACAACCCACCAGGGCGCGTCCACCCTCCTGGCGTGCCCAGGTGGGTTGTCCCCACCTGGTGGCCCCGCCACCCTGAAACCAACGCTATAAAATCCTATTTTTCCAGAAAAAATTAGGGAGAAAGAATTATCGCGATCCACGAGACAGAGCCGCCATCACCTCCTGTTCTTCATCGGGAGGCCAGATCTAGAGTCTGTTTGGGGCTCGGGAGAGGGGGGTCTTCATTCTTCATCATCACCAACCCTTCTCCATCTCCAATTCCTTGATTCTCCCCATTGGGAGTGAGGAATTCCTTCATAGGCTCGCTGGTCGGTGAGGAGTTGGATGATATTCATCATGTAATCAAGTTAGTTTTGTTAGGGCTTGATCCCTAGTATCCACTATGTTGTGAGATTGATGTTTCTATGACTTTGCCATGCTTAATGCTTGTCACTTTGGGCCCGGGTGCCATGAATTCAGATCTGAACCGTTTATGTTATAACCATTATATCCATGTTCTAGATCAGATCTTGCAAGTTATAGTCACCTACTACATGTTATGATCCGGCAACCCCGGAATGACAATAGTCGGGACCACTCCTAGTGATGACCGTAGTTTGAGGAGTTCATGTATTCACCGTGTGTTAATGCTTTGTTCCGGTTCTCTATTAAAAGGAGGCCTCAATATCCCTTAGTTTCCAATATGGACCCCTCTGCCACGGGAGGGTA
Organism: Triticum aestivum; assembly: GCF_018294505.1. Classification (NCBI taxonomy): domain Eukaryota; kingdom Viridiplantae; phylum Streptophyta; class Magnoliopsida; order Poales; family Poaceae; genus Triticum; species Triticum aestivum. The sequence continues at coordinate 172,556,154 of NC_057796.1, forward strand.
GGAGAAAAGACGACATGCAAGTTATTTCCATAAGCACGTATGACTATTTAGGGAATACATGCGTACATTATATTTATGAACTGGAGCTAGTGTCGTATCACACTAGGTTATAACTGTCTCATGATGAATATCATCCAACAAGTCACCGATCCAAAGACTATGAATTTATCTTATATTGTGCTTGCTAAGTTAATACTGCTATTGTTACTGTTGAACTTGTTACAAAACTACTGCTATCACTGTTACCGTTACCATTGATGTTGTCACTATTATCAAAACTATCATATTACTTTGCTACTGATCATGTTGCTGCAGATAATTAATCTCCGAGTGTGGTTGAATTGACAACTCAGCTGCTAATACCTTCAAATATTCTTTGGCTCCCCTTGTGTCGAATCTATAAATTTGGGTTGAATACTCTACCCTCAAAAACTATTGCGATCCCCTATACTTGTGGGTTATCAAGACCTTTTTCTGGTGCCGTTGTCAGGGAGCATAGCTATATTTGTTGAGTCACTCGGGATTATTATATCACTATGAATGTCGGTGCAACAGACCCCGGGTATGTTGCCAAACTGTGCACAGGCACAAGATCAAGATTGAAGCAGCAGCTCACGATAGAGACTTGAAGAACCAACATGCACCTCGGAGAGATCGAGATCGAGCCAAAGGAACAGGATATCGGCAAGAGAAGGGCCTCCCTCGCCGGGCAGGCGAGCCTGGCAAGGGGCCAGGCCACCACCAGAAGCAAGCAACCAAGACTCCCCGGCAGCACCTGCCGGGGCTTGCGGGGCCTGAGCCACCCCGCCAACCGCGCAAGTACGTCCCACGTCATCAATCAGTGTGGTGTCAAGCCGCAAGGTGATTAAGTGGAAGCATTTTCCACATGGCAGCCATCTCCTATAGAAGAAACATACAGGTGACACCCGTCCAGCGACGTGTCAAGAGAACAGGTGCGGAGCTGGCGAGATAAGCCCGGTGGGCCTTGCCGGGCAGCTAGTGATGTGACACTGAGCGGTGCATTTAATGCACCCTGCCAGCCCGCACAGTTAGGTATGATAGCACTATTTGCTATCATATCAATGGTAATGACTATTTTGCCGCTGTGATGACCCCTTAATCTATAAAAGGAGGCCCATGGCAATCGTAGGAGGGGGTTAGAGGTTTGGAAACTTGACAAAACCCAAGCCACGATTCGCTTGTGGTCACCGTAGCCCCAGCCAGGTCTTGCCGGGCAAGTGTACCACGCATCACCATGTTCATTTCCAGCATCAATCCACCAAAGCAAGAGTAGGTTCTTACGCCTCGCGGCGGACCGAACCTGGGTAAATTGCTTGGGTGCTCTCTGCCATGCTGCCACGCGCTGGTCTGCTCTTTGTGTAATGCGACGTCCCCCACCGAACCAGCAAGGGGCCGCCCGGTCCCATATGTGGCCGCAGATATCCCGCGACATCTTTGGCGCGCCAGGTAGGGGGCTCGCTTGTGTGAACTTGAAAGCGTGCGCCGCACGTCATCTTCGTCACCATCTTCGTCTTCGACGACGCCATCGATCATGGCGCCCAGGAAGAAGAAGTCTGGCCCTTCGGCCCAGCCATCTACCTCGAAGGCTCCGCCACCCGCGACCTCAGATGCCGTGAGGGATGCAGGGACAAGTGCGGACGTGAGCGCTGCTGGGGGCATGGCAGGAGTAGGTGGCGCCATTGGCACTCCCCCTGCAGCCGACACGGGGGCTGAAGACATCATAGGAGAACAACTTCAGCAGCGTCTCGACGGTCAAGCACCGCAAGGTATGGATGGGAGGGTGACTCCGCTTACATCCCCTCCTCCCACCGGCGGGCGCAGCCACAACAACGGCGCTCGGTCCGGATGAGCCACCATCCTCCGGACCTCCCTGCCACAGGGGCGGTCACGGCACGTGTGTCTCCTCCCGGGCGAGCAGACCCAACCACTGTGATAACCCACAAGTATAGGGGATCATTTGTAGCCTTTTTGGATAAATAAGAGAGTCGAACCCAACGAGGAGCTAAAGGTAGAACAAATATTCCCTCAAGTTCTATCGACCACTGATACAACTCTACGCATGCTTGACATTTACTTTACCGGAAACAAGTATGAAACTATTTGGAAAGAATAAAACTACGAGTACTTTGCGAGAATAAAACTACGGATAAATTGCAAGATAATAAAAGAGGATAGCTTTTGCTAATAAGAAAGTCATTTGTCCCTAGGTAATCGATAACAAGTAACGGTAATCATTCTTGTAATTTTATATGAGGGAGAGGCATGAGCTAACATACTTTCTCTACTTGGATCATATGCACTTATGATTGGAACTCTAGCAAGCATCCGCAACTACTAAAGATCATTAAGGTCGTGAAACCCAACCATAGCATTAAGTATCAAGTCCTCTTTACTCCCATACGCCATAACCCACCTATCCGCGTTTATGTTTATGTCACTCTCGCAACACTAACAATAAGCAAATCATGAACATATAGCAACACCCTAGAGCGGGGGCCCCTCACGTTTGCATGAGACTGAGGGCACCGTAGGACAACACGATAAATAAAATGTACAATCATACCAACCAAGATCATGATAACCCATAGGACAAAACGAATGTACTCAAACATCATAGGATAACCATAGATCATTCGGAAATAATATATGGAGTTGAGCAGCATGTTTAAGTAGAGATTACAGTGGGGAGAAGAGGTTTTACACCACTGCATAGAGGGGGAGAAAGTTGGTGTTGACGGTAGCAAGATTGTTGATATAGATCACCGTCCCGATCGTTGCCCCGGCGGCACTCCGGCGCCACCGGGAGAGACGGGGAGAGAGCCCCCCTCCTTCTTCCTCTTCCTTCGTCTCCCTCCTAGATGGGATGAGGGTTCCCCCTCTGGTCCTTGGTCTCCATGGCGGCGGAGGGGCAGGAGACCCTTCGAGATTTGATCTCCCTCTCTGTTCTCTTCTGTTTCGCGTTTCGCAGATCTGGCCGAAAACTGTTTCTTGTATTCCCAGAGATCCGTAACTCCGATTGTGCTGAGATTTTATCACGATTTTTTTCTGGACATAAGCTTCCTTGCGCCCGAAGTACAGCTCCAACCGACGTACGAGGTGGGTACAACCCACCACCGCGCGCCAGGCTCCAGGCCCATGCGCTGGTGTATCGTGCCCTGTGTGGGCTTCCGTTTGCGGCGATTCCAACTCCCAAAAATCAGAAATATTCCAAAATAAATCTCCATATTTTTTATTGCATTTTGACTTTGTTTGATATGGATACTCTATGATACAAAAACATGCAGAAAACATGAACTGGCACGGGGCACTGGATCAATAGGTTAGTCCAATAAATCATATAAAAAGTTGCCAAAAGTATGTGAAAGTGGGATAATATTGGCATGAAACAATCAAAAATTATAGATACGACGGAGACATATCAGCATCCCCAAGCTTAATTCCTGCTCATCCTCGAGTAGGTAAATGATAAAAAAGATAATATTTGATGTGGAATACTACCTAGCATAAACTTGATCATATATCTAATCATGGCATGAATATTAAGACATAAGTGATTCAAAGCAATAGTCTATAATTTGACATGAAGACATCAATACTCAGGCATCCCAACAAACAATCATGTCTTTCAAAATATCAACGCTAAATAAAGCTATCCCTACAAAATCATATAGCCTTGTCATGCTCTGTCTTCTTAACACAAAGTATTTATCATGCACAACTCCGATGACAAGCCGAGCAATTGGTTCATAATTTTTAACGCGCTTCAGCTTTTTCAACTCTCACGCAATACACGAGTGCAAGCCATGGATATAGCAGTACGGGTGGGTAAATATAGAGAAGACAAAAAGTAGAAAGTCTCACATCGACGCGGCTAACCAACGGGCTATGGAGATGCCCATCAATTGAGATCAACGTGAGGAGTAGGGATTGCCATGCAACGAATGCACTAAGAGCTATAAGTGTATGAGAGCTCAATATGAAAACTAAGTGGGTGTGCATCTAATCCTAATGAAAAATTCCCACTAGTATATGAAAGTGACAACATAGGAGACTCTCCTTATGAAAAACATGGTGCTACTTTGAACCACAAGTCTGGTAAAGGATACTAACGATGCCCCTTCTCTCTTTGTTTATTTTTTTTTGCCTTTTTCAATTTGTTTCTTTTCTTCCCTTTTTCTTTCTTTATTTTTTCTTTTTCTTTTTTCTCTCTCATTGTCCGGAGTCTCATCCCGACTTGTGGGGGAATCATAGTCTTCATCATCCTTTCCTCACTAGGGCACTGCTCCAAAAAATGAATAATGATGATCATCACACTTCTATTTACTTATAACTCAAAAGAAATAAAATTTACAACTCGATACCTATGACAAAGTATGACTCTATATGAATGCCTCTGGCATGTACCAGGATGTGCAATGATCTTGCGTAACATGTATGAAAAATGATGAATAGTGGCTGAGCCACAACTACTATGTCAGCTATATGATCATGCAAAGCAATATGACAATGAATTATCAAGTCATCAAACGGAAGCGGTGGAAGTTGCATGGCAATATATCTCGGAATGGCCACGGAAAAGCCATAATAGGTAGTTATGGTGGCTGTTTTGAGGAAGATATAATAAGCTTACGTGTGATAGAGCGTATCATATCACGGGGTTTGGATGAACCTGCGAAGTTTGCACCATGTCTCGATGTGAGAAAGGGCAATGCACGGTACGGTAGAGGCTAGCAAATTGCGGAAAGGTAAGAGTGCGTATAGTCCATGGACTCACATTAGTCATAAAGAACTCATATACTTATTGCAAAAGTTTATTAGCCCTCGAAGGAAAGTACTACTACGCATGCCCCTAGGGGGATAGATTGGTAGGAAAAGACCATCGCTCGTCCCCGACCGCCACTCATAAGGCAGACAATAAAAAATAAATCATGCTCCAACATCATAGCATAACGAGAGACTACACGTGCATGCTTCGGGAATCACAAACCTTAACGCCAATATTCCTACTAAACACAACCGTTTACGAGTACCTCCCACATATTCCATCTCTATATCACAAAACTATTCCAAGGAATCGAACATATCATATTCAGTGATCCATAAGTTTTATGTAGGATTTTATGACTAACCATGCAATTGACCAATTCTGTTTGACTCTCTAAATAGATATAAGTGAAGCAAAAGAGCATTCTTCAAATAACGGTTTTCTATGTGAAGAGAAACAGGCAATCCAAACTTCAAATAATATAAGTGAAGCACATGAAGCATTCTATAAAGCCATACCAAAAGATTTAAGTAAAGTGCAATGAGAATTCTATAAATCAACCATGGACTATCTCATACCAGCCTGGTGCATAAAGAAAAATGAAAACCAAAAGCAAAAGGTTCTCCAAGATTTGCACATATCACATGAACGAAACGAAACCGAAAACATACCGATACTTGTTGAAGAAAGATGGGATGCCTTCCGGGGCATCCCCAAGCTTAGACGCTTGAGTCTCCTTGAATATTTACTTGGGGTTCCTTGGGCATCCCCAAGCTTGAGCTCTTGCCTCTGCTCCTTCTCCTCACATCGAGACCTCCTCGATCTTTGATCACTTCATCCACACAAAACTCAACAGAAAGTTCGGTAAGATCCGCTAGTATAATAAAGCAAATCACTACTATAAGTACTATTGCAAACCAATTCATATTTTGTTTCTGCATTGTGGATACTGTAATATAACCTTTTCATGGCTTAATCCACTGATAAAAATCAATAGTTTCATCAAAACAAGCAAAACAATGCATCAAAAACAGAATCTGTCTTAAACAGGACAGTCTGTAGTAATCTGAATATTCACCATACCTCTGGTACTCCAAAAATTCTGAAAACATTAGGAAAAATACAAAAAAAATTATAGAAAGACATTGCAAAAGGTTTCAGAACTGTTTGACTTTCCAGTAAAAAGTGTAAAATCGCGCACTACAGCCAAAGTTTCAGTTTTGCACCGCACGAACCAACAAGCAATCTAATCATCCTAAAGGCAAATCTTGGCACATTATTTTTATAATACAATGGAATTGTACAAGGGGATAATTATTTTTGTTGAAAAGTTTCTATAATTAAGATTCACAAAGTTTCCATGAGCATGAACAAAGTTCAAGGAGCTCCCGCACTTCAACAATGCTTGTCTCTTTCACTTTCACTTTCCTTTTTGAAAAGTTTTGTGTTCCCCTCTATATTTTTTTGTTTTTAAACTTTATAAAAGCACTCAACAGAAATAAATGACTCTCTAAAACTTCGGGGTTGTCTCCCTGTCAGCACTTTCTTTAAAGCCATTAAGCTAGGCATAAAGTGCTCAAGTAATGGATCCACTCGGATCCCAAGGTATATCAAAGCCAATTTTAATTAGCAATGATTTGGCATTTAGTAGTGAGCACAAAGCAACATATATCAAGCAATGACGAAGTCTAACTCTCTTCCTATGCATCGGCATGTCATACAAGAACAATTCATGCACATCAATTAAAGGCCAATACATAGCATAAGCAGTTTCTTGCAATTTTATCGTATTGGAAACATAGAGAGGCGGAGATGTAGTTCCTCTCTCATAATAATTGCAAGTAGGAGCAGCAAGAACATGCATATTTTATTTATCAAAATCATCATGTGTAGTAGTAAAACGCAACCCATCAATATAATCCATAATAAGCGCAAACTTCTCTGATATAGTGTAGTTGGGAGAATTCAAAAAGATAATAGGACTATCATGTGTGGGTGCAATAGCAACAATTTCATGTTTAACATAAGGAATAATAGCAAGTTCATCTCCATAAGCATCATTCATATTGACATCTTGGCCACAAGCATAGCAAGCATCAAGTTCATCAAAAAGGGATATTTCAAAAGAATCAACTGGATCATAGCAATTATCATAGCATTCAACCTTCGGTAAGAATGAAGGGGCATTAAACAATGTATGAGTTGGAGGGTTACTCACATTAGAAGGTGGGTACGGGTGATCAATCCATTCTTCCTTCGCTTGTTCTTCGCTCTCCTCATCATCTTTTTCATCCAATGAGCTCACAGTTTCATCAATTCCTTCTTCCATAGACTCCTGCAAAATATTAGTCTCTTTTGGATAGCGGAGGAGTCCTCAATATAAGGTTTAACATAGGCATTAGAAGCATAATTATCATAACAATATTTAAGTATAGCAAAATTTCCAGATTTGTAAAGAGTAGCATTATACTTTTCAATCAAAGAAGCAATTTCATAAGCACCCTTAAAAGCAACAAATTCTTCAATTTGTTCGATATCAAAGTAATTATAAACACCTTTGGATAAGAAGATATGATTCCATTATCAATAAACTCACATTGGTAGGGAAGGTGTTTCTTAGGGTCTTCAGAACAATAAGTAAAATCATATAGTTCACATAAATTCCAAGCATAGCATTGCATAGTATTAATTTGATGCTGTAAAAGTTTCCCTTTTTTAGATAAACGATGTCGCACAAAACAAGCATGCTCATCTAATGATTTTCCCTCAACTAAGCTAGTTGGGTTTTCAGCACGAGCACAAATGGATCGAAGATGATCCAAGTAGAAAGCTTCAGTAGTATTATATATTTTGGGTGGTTCTTCAACCATTGGTTTAGTAGGTACAACTAATTTTTTTGGTATTTTGCATTTCCTACCCATAACTAAAGATAGAAAATAAGAGCACAAAATAAATACTACTTAGTGACAAAGCAAACAAGCACACACGAGAATATTCACCCCACGCTATTGCTCCCCGGCAACGGCGCCAGAAAAAGGTCTTGATAACCTACAAGTATAGGGGATTGTTTGTAGCCTTTTTCGATAAATAAGAGTGTCGAACCCAACGAGGAGCTAGAGTTAGAACAAATATTCCCTCAAGTTCTATCAACCACCGATACAACTCTACGCACGCTTGATGATTACTTTACCAGAAACCAGTATGAAACTATTTGCCAAAAATAAAACTACGAGTACCTTGCGAGAATAAAACTATGGATAAATTACAAGATAATAAAAGAGGATAGCTTTTGCCAATAAGAAAGTCATTTGTCCCTAGGTAATCGATAACAAGTACCGGTAATCATTCTTGTAATTTTATATGAGGGATAGGCATGAGCTAAGATACTTTCTCTACTTGGATCATATGCACTTATGATTGGAACTCTAGCAAGCATCCGCAACTACTAAAGATCATTAAGGTCGTGAAACCTAACTATAGAATTAAGTATCAAGTCCTCTTTACTCCCATACGCCATAACCCACCTATCCGCGTTTAAGTTTCTGTCACTCTCGCAACACTAACAATAAGAAAATCCTGAACATATTGCAACACCCTACAGCGGGGGCCCCTCACGTTTTCGTGAGACGGAGGGCACCGTAGGACAGCACCAGAAATAAAATATACAATCATGCCAACTAAACGGATCTACTCAAACATCATAGGATAACCATAGATCATTGGGAAATAATATATGGAGTTGAGCACCATGTTTAAATGGAGATTATAGTGGGGGAAGAGTGGATACACCGCTGCATAGAGGGGGAGAAAGTTGGTGTTGACGGTAGAAAGATTGTTGATGTAGATCTCCTTCCCAATCGTTGCCCCGGCGGCACTCCGGTGCCACCGGGAGAGAGGGTGAGAGAGCCCCCCTCCTTCTTCTTCTTCCTTGGTCTCCCCCCTAGATGGGAGGAGGGTTCCCCCTTTGGTCCATGGTATCCATGGCGGCGGAGGGGCGGGAGCCCCTCCGAGATTGGATCACCCTCTTTGTTCTCTTCTATTTCGCGTTTCCCAGATCTGGTCGAAAACCGTTTCTTATATTCCCTGAGATCCGTAACTCCGATTGCGCTGAGATTTTAACACGATTTTTTCCGGATATAATCTTCCTTGCGCCCGAAGTATAGCTCCAACCGACATACAAGGTGGGTACAACCCACCACCGCGCGCCAGGCTCCTGGCCCGTGCGCTGGTGTATCGTGCCGTGTGTGGGCCTCTGTTTGCGGCGATTCGAACTCCCAAAAATCACAAATATTCCAAAATAAATCTCCGCATTTTTTTATCGCATTTGGACTTCGTTTGATATGGATACTCTGCGATACAAAAAACATGCAGAAAACAGGAACTGGCACTGGGCACTAGATCAATAGGTTAGTCCAATATATCATATAAAAAGTTGCCAAAAGTATGTGAAAGTGGTATAATATTGGCATGAAACAATCAAAAATTATAGATATGACGGAGACGTATCACACTACACCCAACGGAGCGGCGGACCCTCGAGCGCCATCACCGCGCGACCCCGCTGCCCAGGTGGCCGCACCACCACAGTGCGGGCGCGCCACTGCCGCCACCGCATGGGCACCGTCAGGAGCTAGGCGACGGTGCGGTCGAGGTCATCAACTTCCATGCCAAGCACTGCCACGAAAGCTATGGCGCGGGCGCAGCTGCTACTAAGGTTCCCACTAGCAGCCGAACGAATGGATGAATGGTGTGCCATCATCCAGAGTCTGCTCGGTTTCGCCAAGGCTGGGGGCTCACGGCGCGCTGGCCCGCCACGACCTCCCCAAGTGACGACGACTGCTCGTACTGCTGGCCGAATGGAGGGGGCTGCCCCTACCGTGCAGTCCCCACCTCGGCAGCAGGCGTGGGCGCAGCAAGATCAAGATCCCGATGATGTCTCGATGGCCTCTTCCGACCCTCGAGCACGTCTGGGCCAACGGCGAACCCCGGAGGATAGGCGGCAGGGAGACGTGCACGTCGTCGTGGGACGGCCTCTCGATGACCCCCGCCAGACCGATGGATGCCGCGGCCTCAATGTCGACGAGCCTGCGTTCGGTGTCGGTGAGTGCCTATCTTTCGAGGTCGGCTGCCCTGCCTTTACACGCGAGCTACGGCAAGTCCGTTGGCCATCCGTCTGCACGTTCAAGCCGGAGATACCCGAGAAGTACAATGGGAGACTGAACCCGGCAGAGTTCCTGAGCATCTACACCATCGCTGTTCAGGCTTGTCAGTGTTCTGGGAACGGGGGTCCCCAGACTTGCCTGCCTGCGGCACACGGCGTGGCTTTGCTAGCAGGCCGGTATGGCCATCTTCATCAACAAGGCATTCAAGACCCTCGCGAGGGGCCAAGCCTCGCGAGGCGGGCAACGCAGGACCTCCTCAGGAGCGGCCTCTATAGGCAGGCTCACGAGGAGCAGAGATATCAAGGCGGGGCAAACCTCGCGAGGCTCTCGTGACGTGAGCCATGACGATCGACACCAGGCGGGCGCTAGGCGGGCGCTAGCGCGCGCAGCGTCCTTGCTTCCTCTTTGGTGCCAAGGGGGCAAGCGCAGGCGCAGAGTACCGAGGCATCAGGCAAAGGTTTCCATATCAGTGCAACGAGACCAAGACCAGCAGGACGCCAGGATGGAGGTTCAATGCCCGCGGTCGCGCCACGTGGGCTGCCTCTCCCAGGGCAACACTCCAGGCGCCGGCCGTCCTCGTCGAAGACCTTGAAGAACAGCATTGAGGCACCATCATACTCGAAGTAGATGGCAATGGCCCCCTCTGCACAGCAGGCGCGGGCGACCTCGCCCCACCCTCGAGTCATGAAGATGTCGCCCGCGGGGACGACCTCGACCTCCGCCCCCGTGGCTAGGCTGCTGCACCCTGCGTGTTGCAGCCACAGCTCGAGCGGCCCCCTCGGTGGCATCTCCTCGGCGAAGAACCCCGGGAGCCGAATCCACGTGGGCGGCGGCATTGCCGCCCACACCACAAACTCACGCGAGGTGCGCTCGACGTGGGTTCGCGGGCCGGCTGGTCGCGCAGCCTCGGCCTGTCCACCGCGACCCCGGCCCGCGTGGCACTAGGCACTGACGCCCTTGCCAGAGCTCCGCGCGTGGGCATACAGAGGGATCAGGAAGCCAGGGGGAGGCCCCTCGTAGCAAGGCCGCGTCACCTCCTTGTCGGATTACGGGTTCCGGCAAAACCCTTGAGGTTCGAACTCGAGGGTGCGCACAAAGATCTCTCTCCCCCTAGTTCGTGCTCTCACCACAATCTCAAAGCTCAGCTCACCGAACCCGAAGAACAACGGACAGAAGAGTTTATACTGGTTCGGGCCACCGATGTGGTGTAATACCCTACTCCAGTGTGGTGTGGTGGATTGCCTAGTAGGCTTGGATGAACAAGTACAAGGGACGAACTACCTCCTGAGGAGAGGTGTTCTTGAGATCGGTGAGCTTGTGTGTATGAGGATGGTCCGAAGGATCCTTTTTCTCTCCTTTGGTGGTGGCTAGTCCTATTTATAGAGGCCCGGGTCCTCTTCCCAAATATTAGGCGGGAAGAGATCCCACAACGGCCAATTTGAAGTTGGACAGCTAGTACAAGCTATCCTGACAAAAGTTAGTCTTCGCCTACCAAAGGCTCTGGTGGTGACGCCGTCATGGGCTCCGCGATGACCTCTGTCCTGCCATCCTGCTTGTCTTGGTCTCGTTGCACCGATATGGAAACCTTTGCCTGACGCCTCGGGACTCCTCGCCTGCGCCTGCTCCTTTAACACCGAAGAGGAAACCAGTACTCTGCGCCCGCCTGGCCTTGGTCGTCATGGCTCACGTCACGGGAACCTCACGAGCTGCCCCTCGCCTTGATCTCTCCGCTCCTCGTGAGCCAGCCTAGTGAGGTCGCCCCTGAGAAGGTCTTGTGTCGTCCGCCTCGCGAGGCTCGCCCCCCGCGAAGGTCTTGAGTGTTCCCTAGTGATGATGGGCCGTACAGGGCCGCTGGTGAAGTCACGCCGTGGGCCGCAGGCAAGCATGTCTGGGGACCCCCGTTCCCAGAACGCCGACAGCAGCCCTCGGGCCCAAGGCACGCTCGTACTTGGCTTCGAGGCGAAGCCAAGGGGCAGGTGCGGATTGCCGCGGGCCCCAACCGCCTGCGGCCTTGATTGACACGTGGCGACTGACGGGACGTGGGCGTCTCTACTTTCCCACGCTGCCTCGGCAACTGCCCAACTTGATGAGTCCCTGGTGCATGCAGAAAAGCCATCATTACCTGCAATCGTGGAGGCCGGCGGTTGGCCTCCTCTTGCTATAAATGGGGAGGTGGGAGGAGCCCCTGTAGCCCATCTCTTCCTCCGTTCCGCTTGGTTCTTCTTCCTCGCTCCACCATCTTGCAGCGACACCCATGGCGCCAACGAAGAGGTTCTCGGCCGCAGAGAAGGGGAAGGCTCTCCAAGAGGGGCGCGGCTCTCCACCGCCCAAGAGGGGGCATGGTCGGCCTCGCAAGCACGCCGCGTCCCCCGCTGTGGCTCACCGTGGCTGAGGACGGATCTCTTCGGGGTCTGGTGCCGCTCCGGCCGGCCGAGGCGGCGTTTCCCCTCCTGGTGGAAGCCGCATGAGGCGTGGTGGTTCTGTCGGTGAGGGGGGCGCGCCGTGGTCGCCCGGCCTCCCCGGCCACGCTTCCACTCGGCAAAGGTGCTGCCGGAGTTTGTTGTGTGGTCGGAGAACCCGACCGGCACCTGGCTCCAGCTCGCGCGCTCCTTTGCCGGCGAGCTGGCGACCACGGGCCCCAGCGGCCTCTGGCTGCAGGCGGACGGCTGCTGCAGCAGGGCCTCGTGGGTCGCTGTGGAGATCTCCGTCGCGGGCAATGCAGCGCTGGCCCGTGGCTGGTAGACGTTTGCCCGCGCTCGCGGTTTGAACAGGCGGTGCACCCTCCACTTCAAGTACGACGGCGCCGCGACCCTGTTCGTGAAGGTGTTCGGGGAAAACGGTCGCCGTGCTAGGTGCTGCCTTGAAGGCAGCGACGGCGACGAAGTGCTTGGCCTTGGCGACCGCCGCGTCGAGGACGAGGGCGAGCTCGCCCTCGGTGATTGCCATGGCTCGCGCAGCAGCGGCAGTTCCTCCTCCGGTGAAAGCTCCAGCAGCGGCGGCTATGACCAACCGGCCCGTCACCGAGCTCACTTCAAGGATGCTGGCGGGTCGTCCCATCGTCGCGCCTCGGTGAAGCGTGAGGAGGGCTTCGGCTGAGCTTGGGGGAGCATTGGGAGCTGGTTCTTGGGAGTAGTCGCGGGCGTAGGGGCCGCTTTTGCCTATTTTTCCTTTCTTTTCTCCCTGCATCACAAGAAGCAAGTATGGGGCCCCGCGGGGGCGTATGATGAACCGTAACGCTTTTCCCACCTTTTTCTATGCTTATCACTTCTGAGTTGTGTTGTGGCACCAGTGCTTTACGCAAGCATGTAAGGATAACTTAGCTCGACGCGTCTGAAGCAGTTTCCAACTCGTGAGGCGCATATCTCCTGGCACCTGATGAGACCTCCCTGCTGCGGACTTGGGAGGTGTTGAGATACTGCAAAAAAATTGTTAGGAAACCCTTATTCTACCTTGCTCGCAGCCCCAGGCGTGGCCAGTCATGGCCTAGCGCACCACATTGCAGTGCCCATGGGGCACGGACTTAAAAAGGGATGCACCGGTCGTGAGCTCGGACGAGGGTGCCTTGCGAAGACCAAGGGAAGTGCTATGCGCGTATCTCCTGTCCAGCCCCCTCGCGAGGCGTGCGAGGGAGAGTGTCGGGAAAAACAGAGAACCAAGGAAAGGAACAAAGAGAAAAGGGAATCGAACCAAGCCAGAAAGAAACACCAGAATTCAACTTTCCATTAAAGAGAGGCAAGCCAACTACGGAAAGCAAATGAACAGCCGCGTCCGGCACCTAGTCTAGTCTTCTCACCAGCGCGGAGCTAAGTGCTGCCACTAGGACGTGGGAGGGAGCCCCCGAGGCCCGAGCGCGGCACTCCGGAGAATCCGGGGCGTGTACAGCCCCACTCATTATTACGTGAGACTGTCACGAGCAGAGACCTTCATAGGCACTGGGCCTTGCTTCATGGGTAGAACTTTCGGAGGTGCTGGATGTTCCAGGCATTCTGGATTGGGATCCCGTCCTGCGTCTCTACGTGCGCGGTGCCAGGCCTGGAGACGCGGGCGATCCTAAACGGGCCCTCCCACATGGGCGAGAGCTTTTGCAGCCCTTCCCTGGAGAGCACCCACCTGAGGACGAGATCACCCACCTCGAGCGTCCTGGAGCAGACGGTGCGACAGTGGTACCGTCGCAGCGCCTGCTGGTATCTTGCCGCTCGGAGTGAGGCTTCACGGCAGCGTTCCTCCCCCAACACGAGGTCCATCCCCCGCATGGTGTCCTGCTGCATCTCGTCAAACGCCAGGACCCATGCGGAGCGATGCCTGACCTCATGAGGGAGAACCGCTTCTGCTCCGTAGACGAGGAAGAATGGGGTTTCTCCTGTTGGCTTGGTGGCGGTGGTGCGGATGGACCACAACACGGAATGGAGCTCGTCGTGCCAGCCCCTGTCGCAGGCCTCGAGGTTCTTATTGAAGGTCCTAGTCTTGAGGCCCCTAAGGACCTCCTTGTTGGCGCGTTCGGCTTGGCCATTGCTCCTGGGGTGTGCCACCGAAGCGTAGCAGATCGGCGTTCCAAGATTAGCACAATATGTCTTGAAGAGATTGCTAGTGAACTGCGATCCGCTGTCGGTGATGATGCGGTTAGGGACCCCGAACCGGCTCACGAGGCCCTTGATGAACTTAACTGCCGACCAGGCTGGGATTGTGCGGGCAACTTCCACCTCTGCCCAGTTGGTGCACTTGCCAATGGTGAAGTACATGAAGCGATAGCCCCCAAGTGCTCGCGGGAACGGACCCAGGATGTCCAGCCCCCAGAACGCGAATGGCCATGAGAGTGGGATAGTCTGGAGGCCTTAGGCTATCTAGTGAATCTTCTTGGCATGGAATTGGCAGGCAATGCAGGACCTCACCAGCTCGGTCGCATCGTTGAGTGCCGTGGGCCAGTAGAACCTGTTGCGGAACGCCTTGCCGACCAGGGTACGTGACGACGAGTGGTGCCGACAATCTCTGCCGTGTATGTCTGCTAGCAACTCGTTCCCCTGCTACTTGGAGATATATCGCAAGGAAACATCGTTTTGTCGCTTCCTGTATAGGTCACCATCCTGGATGCAGTATGCCGTAGCCTGCCGGGCCACGCGCTCCGCGTCCTCCTCTTTCTCCGGCAGCGTCCCTCGTGTCAGGTACGCCTTGAACTCCTCGGTCCAGCACCCCTCCCGAGGCTCAAGCGCCAGGAGCAGACGTGCTCCTGTGGTCGGGCCACAGGCGGGGGCTCCCGAGGCTGGTGGTTGGCGGACCTCCTCCCGAGGTGACGCCAGCCCCGCAGATGGGGGAGCTTCCGAAGGTTTGAAAAGCCGCTCTTCGAAGACGCCGGGCTCTTGGGGCAGGCGCTTTGATACTCTTCTGGTGATGTCGTTTGCTTCCTTGTTCGTGCCGCGAGGCACGTGTTGTAGCTCCAGGCCCAAGAACTACTTCTCCATCTTGCGCACCTCCGCGAGGTACACCTCCATGTGCTTGTCCTTCGGCTCGTACACCTTGGTGGAGAAGTTGACGAGGAGCTGCGAATTGCCCTTGATGATGAGACGTTTTACCCCCAAGGCCACGACGGCCTTGAGGCCGGCGATCAACCCCTCATACTCCGCAATGTTGTTGGAGACCTTCTCGCCCCGCTGGAAGCAGAGCTGCACGGCGTAGTAGAGCTTATCTTGGGTTGGCGAGATGAGCACTGCTCCAGCTCCCATGCTTTGGCGTGCGAAGGCGCCCTCGAAGTACATGACCCAACCATCTGGTGCTTCACTTCCTGGCGAGAGAGATAAGCTCCTACTATCCTTAGGTTCCGGGACGTCGGTCCATTCGACCACGAAGTAGGCTAGGGCGGCCCCCTTGATGACCCTGGTTGTGCTGAACTCAAGCTGAAATGCCTGAAGTTCGATGTTCAACTCGGCGACCCTTCCCGCGGCGTTGGGACTCTGGAGCACCCTCTCCACTGGGTAAGCTGAAACGACTTTGATCGGGTGGCCTTGGAAGTAATGGCGCAACTTGCGTGAGGCCACCCGAAGCGCAAACAGAAGCTTCTGTGGCATGGGGTACCGCGCCCTCACATCCCGCAGCACCGTGCTGATGAAGTACACTGGGTGCTCAACGAGGGCGGGAGCGTTGATAGAGCCTGCGCCTGCTGGAGGATGGGGCGTCTCACGAGCTGATGGGACCTCAAGAGCCTGGTCGTCCATTGGGGCCCCTGCAGGCCCGAGAACACTGTCTTGCGGGGCCTGATCACTCGTCGGCGTTGTCGCAACCTTTGCGGAATCCTCTCGGTTCCGTACTACCCCGGCTGGGGGTGCGGCGTGGTGCGGCGGACTCTTGGCCTGGCGCTCTTCCCGAACCGCCACTAGCGCCGCGCTGGCGGAGTAGGGAGTGGCGGCAAGGTAAAGCACCAGGGGCTCGAGGGGTCGAGGCGCCACCATCACCGGAGGGCAGGTCAGGTATCTCTTGAGGTCTTGAAACGCTAGGTCAGCCTCCGGGGTCCACTCGAACGGGCCCTTCTTCTTCATCAGCTTGAAGAATGGCAGGGCGCGCTCCCCCAGCTTGGAGATGAAGCGCCCTAGCGAGGTCACGCAGCCCGAAAGCTTCTGCATTTCCTTGAGATTTTGCGGTGGGCTCATGTCTTCTATCGCCTTGACCTTCTCCGGGTTAGCCTCGATCCCCCTGCGGGACACGAGGAAGCCCAGTAGCTTGCCGGAGGGAAAACTGAACAGGCACTTCTCTGGGTTAAGCCGCAGGGCCACCTGACGTAGGCTTGCAAAGGTCTCCTCCAAGTCCTAAATCAGAGTTCTCGCCTCCCGAGATTTTACTACGATGTCGTCGACGTAGGCTTCAGCGTTTCTCCCGAGCTGCTGACCCAAGGCGATGTGCATCAACCGTTGGAAGGTCGCTCCTGCGTTGCGCAGCCCGAACGGCATGCAAGTGTAGCAGTACACCCTGCATGGGGTCAGGAAAGCTGTCTTCTCCACATCCTCCACCGCCATCTTGATCTGGTGGTAGCCCGAGATCGCGTCCAGGAAACACAGCAGGTTGCACTCGGCAGTGGAGGCGACAATCTGGTTGATGCGCGGAAGCGGGAACGGGTCTTGGGGACAGGCCTTGTTGAGGTTGGTGAAGTCGACACACATGTGCTCCTTCCCGCCTTTCTTTGGCACGACGACGGGGTTGGCCAGCCACTCTGGGTACCGGACCTCGCGAATGACACCTGCTGCCTTCAGCATGTGGGTTTCCTGGACAATGAAGGACTGCTTCTCTGTGGACTGTCGCCACGCCTTATGCTTCACAGGGCGTACATTGGGGCACACCCTTAAGTGATGCTCGATCACCCCCCTTGGGACCCCTACCAGCTGCTTGCGTTCCCAGGAAAATACCTCCATGTTCGCGCACAAGAACTTCACCAATGCCTCCTCTTGGTCCGGGTCGAGGCTCGCGCCTATGGTGAAGGTGGCTCCTGAGGGTCCACCTTCCTCGATCGGCACTTGCTTCGTTTCGGCCCGATCTTGAGTCAACAGCCGCTTCTTCTTCATCGGCACAACCCCCTCAGCACCGGGAGCAGCCTCATCGGTCGGGCTGGCTGCAGCTGTAGTCCTGAAGGTGAGCTTGAGGGCCGTCACGGCTTCCTTGGTGTCTCCAGCCACGACGAGGACACCTTGGCTACCTGGCATCTTCATGAGGTTCTAAGCAGGATGGGTGGCCGCCATGAACTGGGCTAAAGCTAGGTACCCGAGGATGGCATTGTACGGGAGGCCGATGCGGGCGATGTCGAAGTCGATAAGCTCGGTGCGGTAGTTGTCGCAGGTGCCGAAAGTCACGGGAGGGTGGATCTGCCCTAGGGGGTTCTTGGAGCCGCCGCCGACTCCGGAGAAGGGCTTCATAGGACGAAGCCATTCGTGTGGTACGTGAAGCAAGCCAAAAGCCTCCATGGAGAGCACATTGAGGCCGACTCCACCGTTGATGAGGGTCTTGGTGACGGCTACGTTGCAGATGGTGGGAGTGCAAAGCATTGGGAGCGCGCCCGAGCTTATGGTGGTGACGGGGTGATCCCCCGAGTCAAAGGTGAGGTCGGCCTTGGGCGCCGCCCATCCTGGAGGGACTCCTTGCTGCATAGAGGCGACACCGATCTGGCGGAAGAACTGCTTGGCATGGCGGGCGTAGGGTGGCGCCTACGAGCCGCCGAGGATGGCCGCGACGGCAACAGGCGCAGGCGCGAAGCACGCAACAAAAGGGCTGCACAGCTCCTCCCAAGAGGCCACAGAAGATTCTGGCAGGATGAACAGCCAGGCGCGCGGCGCGCCTGCGAGGGCCATGGGGAACCAGTTGGCCATGACCTCGCCGTCGCCTCCAGCCTTTAGAATGGCATCCTCATATGCCAGCAGGAAGGCCGACGAGTCCGCCGCGCCGTCGTAGTGGGGTGGCATCTCCGGCCTGAACTTGTGTGGTCACCGCACCCGCCGCAAGGCGGGGGTGAGGACCCTGAGCCCCCTGGCGCCTTCGTGGGCGCACGTTGACCCGGTCAGAGGAGCAACACCGGCCATGGGGACTGGACGAGGAGGCGGTGTCGGCGGAGAGGCGGGCTTCGGTGCACCCCCTACCTGGCGCGCCAAATGTCGGGTTACGGGTTCCGGCAAAACCCTTGAGGTCCGAACTCTGGGGTGCGCACGAAGATCTCTCTCCCACTAGCTCACGCTCTCACCGCAATCTCAAAGCTTAGCTCACCGAACCCGAAGAAAAAGGGACACAAGACTTTATACTGGTTCGGGCCACCGATGTGGTGTAATACCCTACTCCAGTGTGGTGTGGTGGATTGCCTAGTATGCTTGGATGAACAAGTACAAGGGAAGACCTACCTCCTAAGGAGAGGTGTTCTTGAGCTCGGTGAGCTTGTGTGTATGAGGATAGTCCGAATGATCCTTTTTCTCTACTTTGGTGGTGGCTAGTCCTATTTATAGAGGCCCGGGTCCTCTTCCCAAATGTTAGGCGGGAAGGGATACCACAACGGCCAATTTGAAGGGGGGCAATTAGTACAAGCTATCCTGACGAAAGGTGGTCTTCGCCTGCCAAAGGCTCTGGTGGTGACGCCGTCGTGGGCTCCGCGATGACCTTCGTCCTGCCGTCCTGCTGGTCTTGGTCTTGTTGCACCGATATGGAAACCTTTGCCTGGCGCCTCGGGACTCCTCGCCTGCGCCTGCTCCTTTAACACCGAAGAGGAAACCAGTACTTTGCGCCCGGTGGTGCCCGCCTGGTGCCCGCCTGGCCTTGGTCGTCATGGCTCACGTCACGTGAACCTCACAAGGTGCCCCTCATCTGGGTCTCTTCGCTCCTCGCGAGCCAGCTTAGTATGGCCGCCCCTGACGAGGTCTTGTGTCGTCCACCTCGCGAGGCTCGGCCCCTCGCGAGGGTCTTGAGTGTTTGCTGGTGAAGATGGGCCGTACAGGGCCACTGGTGAAGTCACGCCGTGGGCCACAGGAAGGCAAGTCTGGGGACCCCGTTCCCAGAACACTGACACTACTACCCTTCACCAATGTCGCGAGGGCGGCCAAGCCTTTTCTTTGGTGGAAGTGGCCCAGGCTCCTCCTGAGGGGTTTTTCCCTTCTCTGCCGTGGAGAATCTCCTAATCGGTGCCATGGATGCTACAGCAAGACGGGGGACAAGGAAGGTGGAGAAGATGGAGATGAGCAAGGTTGCTCTGCCCCTCCCCCCATTTATAGCCGGAGGGAGGCCAATCGCCGGCCTCCATGATCCCACGCAATGATGATCTTTCTCTGCATGCAGCAGGCTCTTGTCAAGTTGAACGGTTGCTGAGGCCGCGTGGGGAAACGGAGACGCCCACGTCCCATCAATCGCCATGCGTCAACCAAGGCCGCAGGCGGTTAGGGTCTGCGGCGCTCCGCACTTTCCCTTTGGCTTCGCCTCGAAGCCAAGTCCGAATGCGCCCTGGGCCCGGGGGCTTCTGTCTGCGTTCTGGGAACGAGGGTACTCAGAATTGCATGCCTGCGGCCCATGGCGTGGCTCCATCGACGGCCTGGTACGGACCAGCCTCAGCATCAACAACTCAAGACCCTCACAAGGGGCCAAGCCTCGCGAGGCGGACGATGCCAAGACTTCCATAAGGAGCGGCCCCCTCAGGCTGGATCTTGAGGAGCGGAGATTTCTATGCGAGCCTCACCTCGCGAGGTTCGTGTGACGTGAGCCATGAGGACCAAGGAGAGGCGGTCGCTAGCGGGCGCATGACAACAGTTTCCTCTTTGGTGCTAAGGAGGCAAGCGCAGGCGCGGAGTCCCGACGAATTAGCTAAAGGTTTCCATTCCAGTGCAACCAGACCAAGACCGCCAGGACAGCAGGACGGAGGTCACCCCACCACGGCATCACGACCAGAGGCTTTTGCAGGCGAAGACTACTTTTGTCAGAATAGCATGTACTAGCTGTCTCCCTTCGGATTTGGCCATTGTGGGATCCCTTCCCGCCTTCATTTGGGAAGAGGACCAAGGACACTATAAATAGGACCTAGCCACCACCATAGTGGAAGGATTGGATCAGATCCATTCCATCCTCACCCACCAGCTCACTCGAGCACAAGAACACACCTCCTCCTGAGGTTGTTCTCCACTGTACTAGTTCATCCTCCGCCCCTCGAGGCCAATCCACCACATAGCAGAAGTAGGGTTTTACACCACAAGGTGGCCCGAACCTGGGTAAACTGCTGTGTCCCATTTCCTTCCTGTTCATCGAGCTAGGCCATGAGATTGGCGAGTAGGCAGACTGGGAGGTTGAGTGCTTCGCACACATCCCGGAGTTCGAACCTCTCAAGGGTCTGCGGAGCCCAAAATCCGACAGTCGTAGTGGCCTTTGCTAAAAAAAGATTTGCAGGGTGCTGGTCCCTCATCACAATTTGTGCCCGGTAGGCTTAGTTTCCTGGCAACAAATAGAGGATACCGGCAGGATAGCCTGCTGAGGGAATCTTGTTTATTTAAAAATATAGAGGCATTCCACCTCTGCATGGACATAGACATGCATAAGTCCCCAGCAAGGTTCATCTTTTTCATTAATATGCTGATCAAACAAGTGTAGACCTTACAAGAAACAAACATTGATACAAGAGATTACATTATTTGAACTAAAATTTGGCAAGTACCCACGGGTTTAAGATTGAAAAAAGATAAGTGCCCTGTCATGCCTTTGCCCTTGTCCATCTCCTTCAGGAAATTATAGGACCTAGGAGGTAGGAGGCGGGCCCGGCTAGGATTCGGCACCTCCCCAGGATCAGGATGGTGCCACTTCCCAGCTAGGAGGAAGAAACCGGAGGGCAGGTGCGGATGTTGACGCTGTCGGAGGCCCACATAAGAGGGATGGAGTCATCGGCAAACACGACTCATCGGAACGGTCGTCCCCGTTGGCGCGTCGTCGGTTGTCATCACCTTCCATATCACTGCCATCCGAAGACCCCAACATGACAGTCGCGTCGGGCACCATGCTCTCCGGGCAATGCCACAAAGAGCATGGTCGTCCCCAATGGCCCTGGCATCAGAAACCACCGCACGTCCGGAAGATGTATATGGGAGCAAAGAGCCCTACTGCAAGGCCAGTGAACGATGCCTAGAGGGGTCAGGCTCACCTTTGTTGATGGCGACCCCGTTCTGCGACCTCTCACCGGCACCGCGAGAGACGGAGGAATGGCCCACGACCGACTACCATGCCCCGTGCCCATTCTAGGCCTCGGCCTGGTGTCATTCGTGTCGCCTCTCACTAGATTTGAAGCTACGGGCAACACGACGACGAACACACCAGAGTCGCCACCTCTAGTGCTACCAAGACGCCGCCCGTGCGCCCCCCTGAAGATCATGCAAAGCTCTAAGCAGGGGCCCAGGGCCTAGCCCCGGGTTCTCCTTCTCAGCATAACCAACAGGATGCAGAGGATGGGGGAGAGGGCGCGAGGATGAATGCCTCTGCTTGTCCCCCGGCCCTCCTTTTATAGGCGGGTCGAGGAGGAGAGGTGATCCCTCAATGGGTAGCCGCCGCCCTCCTCCACCAATTCAAGAAGACCGGGCCCCTGCCTTAATGCTCTCCCGCACCACGCACCTCCGTTACCTACCCCGCACGATGCATGCAGCATACATGGCTAAGGATAAGGCCGTGGTGGGAAGAGTGAATTGTCAGTTTCTAGCCCGTGCGTTAAAGTCATTCACGGGCCATTACAAGAATGGCCCCAAAACGATTGGCTTTAGACGATGGACGGGAAAACTAAAACTGGCCCGGACGCAAGTTAATGAAGAAGCAAAGAAGATCTGAAGGGGCCAGTTGCTTCCACGCCCCTTCTTGTGCACTTATTCGAGACTACCCCGATGATGCCCGGCAGTGTGTTCAGGCCAGGCCCGGGGGCTTCTGTTGGTACAACAAACCCTAGGTCCATTGCCCAGACTGTGCACAGGCACGAGACCAAGATCACAACACCAAGGTCAGATTGGAGCACAAGGGATCAATTCTTTGAAGGACCAACATGCATCACAAGAAGACCAAGACTAGCCAGAGAATCAAGATATTGCTAAGGGAGAAAACCTCCCTTGCCAGGCAGGCGAGCCTGGCAAGGATGGGGTTGCCCCTGGAAGCAAGCCTTCGGGTCGTCCCGGCGGCCTACCGGGGCTTACAGAGGCAGAACCACCTCACCGCACCACCTCATCACGACGCACGTCATCGATCGGTGTGGTGTCAAGCTCCAAAGTGACTAAGTGGCTGCTATTTGCCACATGGCAGCCACTTCCTACAGAAAATATCTCCAAGCGACACCCGTCCTGCTACGTGTCGAGCAAGCAGGCGTGAAGCTGGCAAAACAACCCGGCAGGGCCTGCCGGGCAAGCTATGATGTGACGTTGAGCGGCGCATTTAATGCGCTCTGTGACATTTTGGGCCGAACGGAATTTTTTCTGTCATGCTTATGACACTTCTATGCCGATAATTGTGACAAAACCCAGTATCATCATAGATGTGGTGGGCTCCTACTTCTATGACAAAAAATCATGATAGAAAATGGGCTTTTCGTCCTGGGCGGGCCGGAGACGCAGCTGCATGACATTCTTTGGCCTGTCAATGACGGAAAAAACAGTGGTAGAAGCGTGGGCGAGGAAAATAGCTGCATGACATTCCCGGTTACGGTGGGTGGTCGGGGCCGAGCGATGCGCATTTCTCTCATACACGTACACGCGTGGGTGCGAGGAGTTGGGCTCTAACTGAACCCGAGCGAGGCATTCGCATACTGAACCCGAGCGATTGCACTGCAGGCTACGCGTTACTGAACCCGAGTGATCGATCGATCCCTGGATGTTAACTGAACCCGATCGAGCGATTCCTTCGCTACTGCTGCTAACTGAAGCCGATCGAACCTGGCGGCTGGGGTTGGATTAACAGGACCTTGTGGAGGGCTGGATGAACAAGATGACCCCGTGGAGGGCTGGTTGAACAGTAGCCGGTGGAGTGCTGGATGAACAGTAGCCCGTGGAGGGGTGGTTGAACTGGACCCCATGGAGCGGGCTGGTTGAACAGTAGCCAGTGGAGGAGCGGTGGAGGCTGGATGAATAGGAGCCCATGGATGAACAGTCGCAGGTCGAGGCAGGAGGAAGTCGACGATGGATGAACAGGAGTCCGTGGAGGCTCGAGGAGGTCGACGGTGGAGATGAACAGTAGCCCGTGGAGTCCCGTTTTGCGGTACACCACACACCTCCCGATGAACAGGGCCACCGTTTCGACTGTAGCACTCCAACACAAGTCTGTTTCATCTGTTTTGCGCTACGCCACACCCCTCCCGATCAACAGGACCCCGTTGAGACCGTAGGAGGTCGAAGAGAAGTCTGTTTCCTCCGTTTTGCGGTACGCCACACCCCTCCCAGTGAACAGGATCCCGTTTGGACCGTAGGCGGACAAACACAAGGCCGTTTCCTCCGTTCTGCGATACGCCAGGCCTCGTTTCGATCGGCTGTTCCGTCCAAGCTGGTTGGCTCCCGATGAACACGACGCATTCCGTTGCTTCCCGATGAACACGATGATGCAATTTCTCTATTCCGACCCAGCCGGTTGGCTGCCGATGGACAGGACGTCGTCGCGGCCTCTCCATGTACACGAACCCTGGCCGTACGTATGTGCGAGTAGGCGTTCGAGACCCCGCCCGTATGTATGTACGTGGCCATATTTGTTGGCGTGTGGCTGTATGTATGTCTACACGGTTTAGACGGAACAGCCTGAACTGCTACGTGGGGGGCTCTACTATGACATGTGCCGCTACTTACTCGGCCACGGTTCATCGTTGCAGAGCGACCGATCGACCAGTATGTATTTACACGTTCGTGACAAGACATACAATGGTACGTACGCTTCGACCGGGTGGGTCCCAGCTGTCAGGGAGGATAAGGACGCACTTCCTTGCGTGCGAAGATATAGCTGCTGGGTCCCAGCTGTTAGTGGGAATCATTTTTTCCCGTAATAAGGACACACTTCCTTGCGTGTGAAATGTAGCTGGTGGGTCCCAACAGTCAAGGGGAGAAAACATTATTTTTCACGGTAAAAAGGATGTAGTTGCATACATGCGTCCATGGCCGTGGTGCGTCCCCACTGTCAGCCTCTCACGTACAGTCATCTTCAGACGACTCTCGTTTGTTGACCACGTTGACCACACCATGTCGAGTGCACCAAGGCCGGTGGATGACGGCAAGGCCCCAGACTGGAACGACCCGGAGATGGGGAAGACGCGGTAGTGGAGTCGCAGATGGAGAGGCGTAGGAAACTTGACTGGTTCGGGTGCGCAGCAGCACTGCCGCCCACGAGAAACGGGAGCAAGAACAGAGGTTGAAGAAGGAGCATGGTTGTTGGATTAAAATCCAATGGTCCAGCTGCTAGAATCATTTGTTGATTAAGTTGACAAAGCCCTGCGTACACGTCAGCTTAGTAGGCCCACAGGTCAGCCACCAAATCTGCCGGGTCCCAGTTGTCATTGGGAGGAATAGTTTTTTTCACATAACAAGGAGGCACTTCCTTCTGTGCGAAGATACAGCCGGTGGGTCCCAGCTGTCAGGGGGAGGAAACATTTTTTCCAGCTTAATAGGGAGGAACTTTCCTTGCGTGCGACCATGGACCTCATGGGTCCCAGCCATTAGGTTCTCCGCCTACAGTCCTCTTCCGATGACTCTCGTTTGTTTACCACGCTGCACCGAGCGCAGCGAGGCGGTGGACGACGGCGAGGCCCCGGATGGGAACGACCCGGAGATGGGAAGACGCGGCAGTGGAGTCACAGATTGAGAGGAGTAGAAGGGTTATAACTGGTTCTGGTGTGGCGTGGGGCTGCAGTCGGTGGAGAATAACAGGAGGTGTGGAGGGGTGGAGGGATAGCCTGGCCGGCGGTGGGGTAGCGCTTCGCAGCGATGTGTTCTAAGCAGAGCCGCTAGCCGCCGGAGGCCGGAGCAGGCGGTCCCGGTGACGCTGGAGGAAGAAGACAAGAGATTGGAGGTGCATGTCAGCTATTGGATATAAATCCAATGGTTGTTGATGTCATAATCATTTGTTGACCAAGTTTACAACACCTTGCGTAGGCTTCGACCTATTGGCCCACATGTCAGCCTACAAAATTGTGGCATATATTTAACCCATGTTTTCTAGAATTTACAGTCCATTTGCTGCGCTGGGTGAACAAATAATTTTGCGTCAATGCGGCCCATTTAATATTTTCTAAGAAATCCCAGCCCATTTGCACTTTCTTGAAATACACGAATTAGCTGGCCTCATTCTATATACAATGTTAGGTTAGAAGGAGCAATTAATATCAACAAATAAACCAGGGCGACACATTATATATATATAATTAACAAATTAGCGAGTTATTGCTCAAAAAATATGTGCATTATTATTACATTGGTCCTTAAAAGCTTCGCAAGCTTTTGTACGCAATCACCCGGATTTTCCTTGTCTGTGAGTCAAAAACAACCAGGATTTTCCTTGCCAACTTCTGTTAAACATTTACTTTTATAAGTTAATAACACGTGGGATGTTTTTATAATGTATATATAAGTCTCTATTAAATATACAATAATAGTAATAATATAAATATATATAATGTGGTTAGAAGGGAAAACATAAATTGGACACACCATTATTATTCTTATGTATAGATAAATAGAAAAGAGATCTGTGTTTTATTAAAAAAATACATTGGGCTGCTGATCTTTATGAAAAAGTAAAACCTACGCTGGGAGGCCCATAGGCCGGTATGTACATGATGGACCTCAAAAAATAAGTTGACACCACTGTCTCCGTATGTCGTGGGCTACGCATGTTAAAAAAACAAAACCTAGGCCTAGTTGATACTTGTTCGCCGTCTGGAAAAAAATGATACCAGCTAGATCCCGATACCCCTTTCTCGTAACAACAACAACAAGAACAACAACAACAACAACAACAAAAGATCCCCGATACCCTTGGAAAAAAGGCTCCCCGATGATAGTCATCGTTGGAAATTTACTTCGTTTATTGACTAAGATTGAGAAGCCCGTGGGCCCCTACGTTAGTATACAATTAGGAGGAAGCTTTTTTTCAATGGGGCACTTGCTTGCGTACGGCTTGGACCTGGAGGGTCCCCACCGTCGGTCTCTCGGCGTCCAGTCCTCTCCGGATTCCTCTCATTTGTTGAGCATGTTGACAATGGCATACGGCGGCGCCACGGTGAGTGCACACGAACGGAAAAGAACCGGAGCCGGGGAAGACGCCTCCATTCTTTCGGACATACCGCACTAGCCTAGTGGCTGCAGCCCTCTCACCCAAAAGCTGTACTGCCCGGGTTCGATTCCAAATGGTCCGGTTGAAAAATATCTAACACTTGCCAAAATTTCGTCCCTAGTTTACCCAGTTTTTCGCACACTCAACATTGTCTTGCCATTTTGAAAATAGCATATCTTTTTGACTTTGCATCATATTGTAGCGACCAGACCTCAAACAGTCTGTGCTGCTGTGCACCAGTGTCATCTCTGGATCAGTAATGCTGACACGCACAGTACAAATGGAGGATTTATAACAAAGTAGCAATCACACACTTATTACAACGAATATCTCAAAAGAGAATAAGTATGATAAATATGGCTTAAGGCCATCTAAACACGATAACAGCGGAAGGCTTCGAAGATAAGTGAGTCCATCAACTCCAACGACATCACTGAGTATAAGACCACGACCTAAGGCACCTTACTCGTCGTCTGAAAAGTCTGCAACATGAAACGTTGCAGCCCGAAAACGGGTCAGCACATGGAATATGCTGGCAATATAACACATAGAGAATAATTAACATAATAATGCTATACTACATGCATATATGGCTGGTGGAAAGCTCTATGGTTACAGTTTTGCGAAAAGCCAATTTTTCCCTACTACAAAGGAATAAGTTATGTTTAACTATCATGGTGGTTGTTAAACATTGAGAAGGTACCTCCAACTCAATCCCAATTAAGTGTCATCATTAACCCAACAAAATTAATTAAAGTAACATGGTGATGAGAATCACATGATAATCCAGATACTAGATACTCAAGTTGTCCATAACCGGGGACACGGCTAACCATGATTAGTTTGTACACTCTGCAGAGGTTTGCGCACTTTTCCCCACAAGACTCGATCGCCTCCGCTTGATGCTCGCACTGCATGATGTTTGAGAAATGGATGACCGAGACACGGTCTTTCAGAAGCGTTAACTCTCTACTCCGGGTAGACCGTACCACCTACACCCCCTACAGCTGCTAGTCTACCTCTTCAAGAGCTCACACAACTTAATCAACTATGCTAGAGCCCATAATAGCTTGTGGCTGCACACGGAAGTTTCTAGCATGAAAAATCTCATGATCCCTTTTAGCCTGGGTGGCGGTCCATAGGATGATCACACGGGTACCCCCGGATATCCCAAAAAACAGGCAGCACTGGGTTCCCCAGGTGCCTCAATCCACCCAGATATGAGTTTTAGTTGCCACCTTAAGTAAACCATTATTAACAATCTCACATCTGTCATGAATATCTCTCAAACCCAATCCACGCCTACGAGCATAGCATAGCAATATAAGCAATGTAGAAGTAACTCCCAAGGGTTTGATAAATAAAACAGGTAATAGGTACTACCTCAACTACTTCCCAATACCCACAATTTAATTAGATCCTAACCATGCAATGTTTGAGGATTGATCTAATGCAATAAAAACTGGGTACGGAAAAGTATGATCAAAGTGTTACTTGCCTTGCTGATGATCCGCGAAACCTAGAGATGCGAAGTAACAAGCGGCGCACTCCGGGTACTCTATCGCAAACAAACAAGCAAACAATAAGTACTCATCTAATGCACAGGTAAAACTCGAATAAAAGATACAACCAGAAAGTTCAACTTAAGAACTCTGGTTTGCAAAAAGAATCAAATCGAACGAAGCAACGAAAGTCAAACGGCGAAAGAAACATGCTTTGTTTACTAATCTGGATCTATATCAAATTTTACAGCAGAAAAAACTTGTTTGAGTAGGTTAAACGGAAAGAGAATTTCGAGACAAAACTCTAGGCGCTTGAGTCGCCTGATTCCGATAAACGAGCGAAAAGTTAAACGAAAACGAAGATCCGATCAGGAATCGGGATCTGGAAAATTGCGGAAAAATCCGACAAATAGAAAACTGTTGAACGGTTAAACGAACGAACGTTCGTTAACAGCGAAAATCCGACGAACACGTTCGTTAAAACGAACGGGTCGGTGAACGTTCACTAAATAATAAAACCAAAAAAATAGACCAATCTAGGGTTTAAAAAACGAACGGTTTTTTTTAGAAAACCGGCAAGGGCGGCGGCGGCTCCGTACCTCGTCAGGACGGGCTCCGGCGGGGCGGCTTGGGGCTCCGGTGGGGGTCGGCGAGGGTGGCGGGGCTCGGGCGGCGGCTCGGGGCGAGGAGGGGCGGCGTCGGCGGCGGCGTTGCGGCGAGCGGGCGGCGGCGCTGCGGGCTCCGGCGCTGCGGCTTGGGACGGGGCTTGGGGTGAGGGAGGGGGCGGCGGCGGCGGCTATATAAGAGAGGGGGGCTGCTTGGAGGAGGGGGCAAGGCGGCGGCGATGGCGTGCTCGCCTCGGACTCGGCGGCGGCGCAGGCGTGCGCGTGAGGGAGACGGCGCGGGATGGGCCGGCCGGCTCGGCTAGGCCTCGGCCCAGTCGGGCGCGGTGGGTTTTTTTTTAATATTCCGCCGAAATAACAAAATCACAGAAAAATAAATAAAAATCCAAAAATGATAAAACAAATTTTCCCCGTCTAATTAAAATAATTTGAACAAGGTGAACATTTTTTTGACACAAAAATGTAGTTTTGAAGACGTGCAATTTTTTTAATGCAATTAAAATTGCAAATAAAATCCTAATAAAATCCAATATGTGATTTTAATATTTTTCCTCCAATATTTCAATTGTTTTGGAGAATTCATATTTTCTCCTCTCATTTATTTTAGTGTGAAATATTTTTCCGGAGAGAAAATAATTAAAACCAAAATCCTCGTTTTATTATTTGATGAAAATTCAAATATGAAAAATCAGGAAAATCCCCAACTCTCTCCGAGGGTCCTTGAGTTGCTTAGGATTTATCGAGGATTTGCCAAATGCAATAAAATATGCTATGCAATGACGATCTAATGTATAACATTCCAAATTGAAAATTTGGGATGTTACAAACCTACCCCCTTTAAGATGAATCTCGCCCTCGAGATTCGGGTTGGCTAGAAAACAGGTGAGAGTGGTCCTTCCGTAGATCTTCCTCTCGCTCCCAGGTGGCTTCATCTTCCGTATGGTGGCTCCACTGGACTTTGCAAAACTTGATAACCTTACTGCGGGTAACTCGGCTGGCATATTCAAGAATCCTAACTGGTTTCTCCTCATAGGTCAAATCACTTTCCAGCTGAATCCCTTCCAGTGGCACTGTATCTCTCAGTGGTATCTCAGCCATCTCTGCGTGGCACTTCTTCAACTGGGAAACGTGAAATACATCATGAACTCCTGACAATCCTTCAGGCAATTCCAGCTTGTAGGCAACTTCTCCCATACGTTCCAAAACCCTGTATGGTCCAATAAAACGGGGCGCTTCCCTTAACTCCAAAGCGCTTCACTCCTCGAAGTGGCGATACTCGCAGATAAACTCTGTCTCCGACTTCGCGAACTGTCTCCTTACGTTTTGAATCCGCATAACTCTTCTGCCTGGACTGGGCTACCTTGAGCCTATCGCGAATCAACCTCACTTTCTGTTCAGACTCCTTAATCAAATCTGGTCCAAACAACTGACGGTCTCCAACTTCGTCCCATAACAACGGTGTTCTACACCTCCTTCCGTACAAAGCTTTGAAAGGGGCCATCTTCAAACTGGTTTGATAACTGTTGTTGTAAGAAAACTCTGCATATGGCAAATTGTCGTCCCAACTGGATCCATAATCTAGTGCACAAGCTCTCAAAATGTCTTCCAAAATCTGATTGACTCTCTCGGTCTGTCCATCTGTCTGTGGGTGAAAGGCTGTACTAAATTCTAGCCTGGTTCCCAATGTTTCATGTAACTGCTTCCAAAACTTTGAGGTAAACTGGGTTCCTCTGTCTGATACAATGGTCCTCGAAACTCCATGCAAACATACGATCCTGGTCATGTATATCTTTGCCAACTTAGCACTGGTGTAAGTGGTCTTCACTGGAATGAAATGAGCTACTTTCGTCAAACGGTCGACTACAACCCATATCGAGTCATAGCCTGAACGAGTCCTGGGCAATCCCGTGATAAAATCCATGCCTATTTTATCCCACTCCCATTCGGGTATTGGCAATGGTTGTAGCAATCCTGCTGGCTTCTGATGTTCTGCCTTCACTCTCTGACATACATCACAAACTGCTACATACTCCGCAATATCCTTCTTCATTCCGGTCCACCAGAAAGTATCCTTCAAATCCAAATACATCTTGGTATTTCCTGGGTGAATCGAATACGGTGAATCATGGGCCTCTTGCAAAATCAACTTCCTGATCTCCGGATCATTGGGCACGTAAACGCGGTCCTCAAACCATAAGGTATCGTGCTCATCCTCACGAAATCCCTTGGCTTTTCCTTTGCTCATCTTTTCCTTTATCTCATCAATCTCCTTGTCTGTCTTCTGAGCTTCTCTGATCTTTTCCATCAAGGTAGACTGAATGTCAAATGTCGCTAAATAGCCTCTTGGGACTATCTCCAAACATAGCTCGTGAAGGTCCTCGGCTAACTCCTGAGGTAACTCTCCTGTCATGAGGGTGTTGACATGGCTCTTGCGGCTCAACGCATCAGCTACTACGTTAGCCTTCCCTGGGTGGTAATGCAATCTCATATCATCGTCCTTAATAAGCTCCAACCATCTCCTCTGTCTGAGATTTAACTCCTTCTGCGTGAAAATGTACTTCAAACTCTTGTGATCCGTGTACACCTCACAATGGTTTTCGATGAGAAAATGTCTCCATGTCTTCAACGCATGCACTATGGCTGCTAATTCCAAATCATGCGTGGCATAATTCTTCTCATGGGGTTTAAGTTGTCGTGAAGCATATGACACAACTCTTCCTTCCTGCATAAGCACTGCTCCAAGTCCTCGACGAGAAGCGTCGCAATAAACTTCATAATCCTTGTGTTGATCTGGCAGAATCAACACTGGTGATGTAACCAATCGTTTCTTCAATTCTTGGAAACTAGCTTCACATTCCTCAGTCCAATTGAACTTGGTGTCCTTCTTTAATAGCTCAGTCATGGGTTTTGCAATCTTTGAGAAATTCTCAATAAACCTCCGGTAGTATCCTGCAAGTCCAAGGAAACTCCGGATCTTTCCAACTGACGTGGGTGATTCCCAACTCGTTACCGTGTCAACTTTGGCGGGGTCTACTACTATTCCTTCTCCAGATATAACATGTCCGAGGAATCCAACTTCCTTCAGCCAAAATTCACATTTGCTGAACTTGGCGTATAACTGATGTTCCCTTTGCTTCTCAAGTACCAAACGCAAATGCTCCTTATGCTCTTCTTCATTCTTGGAAAAGACTAAAATATCTTCTATGAACACCACGACGAACTTATCCAAAAACTCCATAAACACTTTGTTCATCAGGTTCATGAAATAGGCAGGTGCGTTAGTCAGACCAAATGACATAACGGTATACTCATATAGCCCATATCTGGTGGTAAAGGCCATCTTAGGTATATCCTGCTCTCGAATCTTTAACTGATGGTATCCTGATCGTAGATCGATCTTGGAAAATACTTTAGCTCCTTGTAAGCGGTCAAACAAATCATTGATCATCGGCAGTGGGTACTTGTTTTTGATGGTCACTTCATTCAATCCACGGTAATCAACAACCATCCTCAACGATCCATCTTTCTTCTCCACTAGAAGTACTGGTGATCCCCAAGGTGACGAACTTGGGCGAATATAGTCTTTATCCAATAACTCCTTAATCTGCTTCTTAATTTCCTCCAAATCTTTTGCGGGCATCCTGTACGGTCTCTTAGATATTGGCCCTGTGCCTGGCAAAAGTTCAATCAGAAACTCAATGTCTCTATCCGGTGGCATGCCTGTCAACTCTTCTGGAAATACGTCCGGGTAATCCTTCACCACTGGCACTTCCTCCTGTACAACTCCTGATAAGGAATTCACTTGAGTCCTCTTCGGCACATGCCGGGATACATACTTAATCCTTCTTCCTTCTGGGGTGGTAAGCATAATCGACTTACTGGCACAATCAATGTTCCCTCCATACTTTGATAACCAATCCATGCCTAATATCACATCCAATCCTTGCGATTCCAATATTATTAGGTCTGGAAGAAACAGGTAGTTACCAATCCTTAACGGTAACCGTTCACACCATAAACTAGCCATATACTCTGCTCCTGGTGAGGTTACTAACATGGGTGACCTAAGGGCTTGGGTTGGCAGTTTATACTTATCCACAAATCCCCTTGATATGTATGAATGCGATGCGCCAGTATCAAAAGAACGAGTGCAGTAAATGACTTAACCATAAACTTACCTATTACTGCATCAGGCTGTGCTTCAACCTCTTGCACGCTCACGTGGTTCACATGTCCTTTATTGAAAGGGTTCGGCTTCTTCCCAGAGCTTCCATTGCCATTTCCATTCTGGGCTTCAGGACAATCATTTGCATAGTGTCCAGTCTTCTGGCACTTGAAACAATTAATGTGACTTAGATCCCTCTTGGCTGGGGTAGATGGGTTGGTGCGGTTCTGTCCGTTGCTTCCTCCATTCCCATTACCATTCTTGGAGCCATTATGGTTGTGCGAACTACTTCCTCCATGGGTATGTTGAAACTGCCCTCCTGGTTCCGGGGCAAAACGTGGCTTCTGCTGAGCTCCAGAATTGTACTTCCCTTGTCCATACTTCCTCTTACGGTTTTCAATCTGCTGCTGCTTCCCTTCAATCATGAGTGCTCTATCTACCAACTCCTGGTAGTTGTTGAAGGTTGCTACCATTAGCTGCATGCTCAGCTCATCATTCAGTCCTTCCAAAAACTTCTCCTGCTTGGCTGCATCTGTAGCAACGTCCTCTGGTGCATAACGTGCTAACTTACTGAAATCCTCCACTTACGGAAAGCTTGGTGAAACTGGTCCCATGTGATAGTGTCAATAGGGTGTGTGGCCGTGTAATTCTCCCACCATGATGCTGCGGGTCCATCAAGCTGATGTGTGGCAAAACGCACTCTTTCCGCATCTGTGCATCCTGCAGTGGCCAACTCCCTTCCAACTTTGCGGAGCCAATCATCTGCAACAATCGGCTCGGTGCTGCTGGAAAACACCGGCGGATTTAGCCTCAAGAAATGGGCTAAGTGATCAACAGGTGGAGGGGGTGGGTTGTTGTTGTTGTTGCCTTGGTTCTGTACCAACACTTGCATCAGGGCATTCTGTTGCTGAATCAACTGAGTGATCTCTGGTGGGAAAACAAATCCGGTGTCGCGTCTCGGAGGCATCTGATGGGTTAGAAAAGATGAGAGTTAAGAATAGAATGAGGTTTAGAGAGGAAAAACTACCCATATGCTCATGAGACAAATACAATCAATATCACTCAATCAATTCAAACAAGGCATACAATCGATCTAACTAGCGTTACAAAGTACTTGAACTATACTATTAAATGGGGGAAAACTACTACTGATATGGGGGTCTACTAGAAATTCTGATCAGTTGAAGACTCCATGATATCTGCTCCAGCTTCATCAACAAAGTATCCTTAAGCTCCCTGTGGTAGACTTCTCCAATGCGTCCCATAGCGATGTGGGCTGCCATGCTCTTCCCTAAACTCCAGGTTGGTGCTTCAAAAGCCAATCTTATAGGTTCAGTAACTGGCGCAAACGTCCTTCCTGGGACTTGAACTTGAATCTTCCAGCTCTCCTCTTCAGGTAAGGTGGCGTTGTAGGTTCCGGTGATGCTTGGTATTCCTATGTTCAAGTACTTAGTGACTTCCTTCAAGTGACGTCCAAAAGGCGTATCTTCATCTGGTTGCATGAACTTGCTCCTTGCATCCGCCATTCCTAAAAGAGTAGAAAGTGGAGAGGGGTCAGAAATGAGAAGAGAGAAGTATTCTAGGGTTTAAGCTAAGTGGTCGTGTCCTACAGTCAGCGTGTGCTCTGATACCACCTTTGTAGCGACCAGACCTCAAACAGTCTGTGCTGCTGTGCACCAGTGTCATCCCTGGATCAGTAATGCTGACACGCACAATACAAATGGAGGATTTATAACAGAGTAGAAATCACACACTTATTACAACGAATATCTCAAAAGAGAATAAGTATGATAAATATGGCTTAAGGCCATCTAAACACGATAACAGCGGAAGGCTTCGAAGAAAAGTGAGTCCATCAACTCCAACGGCATCACTGAGTATAAGACCACGACCTAAGGCACCTTACTTGTCGTCTGAAAAGTCTGCAACATGAAACGTTGCAGCCCGAAAACGGGTCAGCACATGGAATATGCTGGCAATATAACACATAGAGAATAATGAACATAATAATGCTATACTACATGCATATATGGCTGGTGGAAAGCTCTATGGTTACAGTTTTGCGAAAAGCCAATTTTTCCCTACTACAAAGGAATAAGTTATGTTTAACTATCATGGTGGTTGTTAAACATTGAGAAGGTACCTCCAACTCAATCCCAATTAAGTGTCATCATTAACCCAACAAAATTAATTAAAGTAACATGGTGATGAGATTCACATGATAATCCAGATACTAGATACTCAAGTTGTCCATAACCGGGGACACGACTAACCATGATTAGTTTGTACACTCTGCAGAGGTTTGCGCACTTTTCCCCACAAGACTCGATCGCCTCCGCTTGATTCTTGCACTGCATGATGTTTGAGAAACGGATGACCGAGACACATTCTTTCAGAAGTGTTAACTCTCTACTCCGGGTAGACCGTACCACCTACATCCCCTACATCTGCTAGTCTACCTCTTCAAGAGCTCACACAACTTAATCAACTATGCTAGAGCCCATAATGGCTTGTGGCTGCACACGGAAGTTTCTAGCATGAAAAATCTCATGATCCCTTTTAGCCTGGGTGGCGGTCCATAGGATGATCACACGGGTACCCCGGGATATCCAAAAAAAAACAGGCAGCACTGGGTTCCCCAGGTGCCTCAATCCACCCAGATGTGAGTTTTAGTTGCCACCTTAAGTAAACCATTATTAACAATCTCACATCTGTCATGAATATCTCTCAAACCCAATCCACGTCTACGAGCATAGCATAGCAATATAAGCAATGTAGAAGTAACTCCCAAGGGTTTGATAAATAAAACAGGTAATAGGTACTACCTCAACTACTTCCCAATACCCACAATTTAATTACATCCTAACCATGCAATGTTTGAGGATTGATCTAATGCAATAAAAACTGGGTATGGAAAAGTATGATCAAAGTGTTACTTGCCTTGCTGATGATCCGCGAAACCTAGAGATTCGAAGTAACAAGCGGCGCACTCCGGGTACTCTATCGCAAACAAACAAGCAAACAATAAGTACTCATCTAATGCACAGGTAAAACTCGAATAAAATATACAACCAGAAAGTTCAACTTAAGAACTCCGGTTTGCAAAAAGAATCAAATCGAACGAAGCAACGAAAGTCAAACGGCGAAAGAAACAAGCTTCGTTTACTAATCTGGATCCATGTCAAATTTTAGAGTAGCAAAAACTTGTTTGAGTAGGTTAACCGGAAAGAGAATTTCAAGACAAAACTCTAGGCGCTTGAATCGCCTGATTCCGATAAACGAGCGAAAAGTTAAACGAAAACGAAGATCCGATCAGGAATCGGGATCTGGAAAATCGCGGAAAAATCCGACAAAAAGAAAACTGTCAAACGGTTAAACGAACGAACGTTCGTTAACAACGAAAGTCCGACGAACACGTTCGTTAAAACGAACGGGTCGGTGAACATTCACTAAATAATAAAACCGAAAAAATAGACCGATCTAGGTTTAAAAAAACGAACGGTTTTTTTATAGAAAACCGGCAAGGGCGGCGGCGGCTCGGTACCTCCTCGGGATGGGCTCCGGCGGGGCGGCTGGGGGCTCCGGCGGGGGTCGGCGAGGGTGGCGGGGTGGCGGGGCTCGGGCGGCGGCTCGGGGCGGCTCGGGGCGGCGTCGGCGGCGGCGTTGCGGCGAGCGGGCGGCGGCGCTGCGGCTTGGGGAGGGGCTCGTGGTGAGGGAGGGGCGGCGGCGGTGCGTATATAAGAGAGGGGGGTGGGCTGCTTGGAGGAGGGGGCAAGGCGCGGCGATGGCGTGCTCGCCTCGGACTCGGCGGCGGCGCAGGCGTGCGCGCGAGGGAGACGGCGCGGGATGGGCCGGCCGGCTCGGCTAGGCCTCGGCCCGGTCGGGCGCGGTGGGTTTTTTTAAATATTCCGCCGAAATAAAAAAAATCACAGAAAATTAAATAAAAATCCAAAAATGATAAAACAAATTTTCCCCGTCTAATTAAAATAATTAGAACAAGGTGAACATTGTTTCTTGACACAAAAATGCAGTTTTGAAAACGTGTAATTTTTTTAATGCAATTAAAATTGCAAATAAAATCCGAATAAAATCCAATATGTGATTTTAATATTTTTCCTCCAATATTTCAATTGTTTTGGAGAAGTCATGTTTTCTCCTCTCATTTATTTTAATGTGAAATATTTTTTCGGAGAGAAAATAATTAAAACCAAAATCCTCATTTTATTATTTGATGAAAATTCAAATATGAAAAATCGGGAAAATCCCCAACTCTCTCCGAGGGTCCTTGAGTTGCTTAGGATTTATCGAGGATTTGCCAAATGCAATAAAATATGCTATGCAATGACGATCTAATGTATAACATTCCAAATTGAAAATTTGGGATGTTACACATATGAAGATGTGCTATACATGAATGTTGATCAGCATGATGTTAACTCGTTGTTAGTTCCTTTTTTACCATGAATAAAATTTCCAACATTCTATTATCCATGTTTGAAAAGTGCATGTTGATTTAAATGCTCTGCCTCTGAAACATGCAGTTTCTTATCTGAAAATCACTTGGACAAGCAGCCATCACCGGTGTTGGATTCGATGCCGCACTTCTTCAATCCCCTGGCAGGCGCGAGGGGGAAATAAACTTCTGTCCCGTGATGTTGATTGGGGAATGGAGCGAACTAGATTAAAGAGGAGGCCGACGGCGCGACTGAAGAAGCACATCAGAGGCGATTTTTTTCAGTGGATGGTTCTCGATGGCGTTTTTTATTGCTTGTAGTTTTAGCCTCCTAGTCCATGCTGGACTAGCTGCCCATTTGCTGGTCGGGGCAACCTACAGAAAGCATCAATTGATATTTCACCAAGCCCCAAAAATAACGCATTACTATGTTTCTTTTGAGGCCTAAAACATTACGGTAGGGGTTGAGCGGGGGAGGGGGAAGACAGAGCAAAAAGATTAAAAAGAGTTGATGCGTCGTTGCTACCCTAACAAGCAGGTGCAATTCTTCTACGGAAGAAGGTGTTCCGTTGACACCCACACGTCACAAATCCCACAATAGACAAACTAACAAGTTCACACACAAGTACAACAGAAAAGGTAAACATACGTATCAAACTCAGGTTCACAGGACACATTCATATTCATAGCCAACATTCACAATCAACAACTCAAAAGATTCATATATACACAAGTTCAGCATGTCTATGCATCCAAATGATTGATAGATCACAAGACAATATTCATAGATAATTCACAAAAAGATTCAGATATACACATGTTCAATATGTTTATGCATCCAAATGATTGAGATCACAACCAATATCATCCATGGACAAACTTTAATTACCTAGGGTACAAACTAGTAAATGGTGTTCAGTCGGAGGTACTTCTTGCTAAAATTAATGCTCGTACGAGTAAATTTTCGAGTACATAAGAGGCAGCACAGACAATCTGAAATTTGCTTGTAGGTTTATCCTCGAAATAGTGGCCTCGTGCCGAGGGAGGTTTGAGCAACTTGGCCACTACATTCATCCAACTAGTTTACTGGCTCATCTTGGTCCTGTAGCTCACCAAAATTCTACATTGCAGACAAGAAAGGAGGCGGTTGATAAAATGAACCACCCAAATTTTTTGTGCAGTTCAACTAAAATGGAGCATCCCTGGCGTGCAGACTGATTAAGTGCCAGATGAATATACGCGTCAACCAACTTGTCTGTAATTTTTAGGCTCCATGCCATACAGTTCGCTACCATATGTGCCGATAACCAAAAGGCACAAGGTGGGACCAAAGACTGGACTGCGTTTTTCTGGGCTATGCGCCAAGCAATTTTTTTGGCATTCACTCTCCTAATACTTGGAGTTTGACAACTGGTTAATGCCGGTTGATACTCGAATAAATATAGGCACTTCTTCTTGTCAACATCGATGCTTGTCTGAGTGAACTTTGGAGTACATAACAACAGCATAGGTATCTGTCCATCTGATCTTTTTGTGTAGTTTTACTGAAATTGTCCAATGTAATGATTTGCCTGCGAGTTCAGGCTCCAAGTTACTCCTTTATGAAATCGGCAAATAGTAGCACAATACCAAATTAGCAATACATATGACAAGCACAATAATCAGGATAAAGGCCGGTACCAACCTGTGTGAGGTAGCATATCAACTACTATTTCCTTTGACTAGAAGCCGAGATAAGCAAAGCGACTGACAGGAGAGGAAAGAAGCAAGCCAAGATAAGCGACTGACGGGAAAGGAAGGAAGCAGTCGAGGCAATGAAGCAACGAATGTTTTTGTGCAGTTCCACCAAAATCGAGCATCCCTATTGGCAAATATATTGAGAGAGTGAGATTACTGTAATAGTGGGACTAGCTGATGAAACATACACTAACAAATAGAAGCACCCTCATTATCTTAATGGGTAAAGTTAGCAACATAGTAGTCTTGCTTAAATAGAGGTATTAGTTTATTTAATCAGTGCCAATTAGCTAAACACTCAAAGCATTGCCATGCATCATAGGTTGCAAAACTTTAACATGCAAAGATAAAGGAGTTTCTCATGAAAGTAGCACGATACAAATAGAGATGACAGCAAACTAATATTGATGAAGGCCTTAGGCCGGTACCAACCTGAGCAAAAAAGCTTATTCATGTAGTCCCAGAAGAGATGATAAAGCACTCACTGGAATCACTCAATAGTATATATTTTTGTGCACTTCAAATGTATGGTTGAAATCACTCTTGTTGACCAGTGGTGAGATTATATCGAAAGATTATCAAGAACTTCCAGCAGAGTTAAAGCACTGGCTGGGATACTGTTCATTGTATTGTCTTGTGTAGTTCCACTAAAATGTATGATTGGCACAACATGATCCCTGTTTGCCCAAGTAGGAACATGATGAAACCTCATTAGCTTAGTGAGAAAGGATAGAAAGACATTAGCATATTACTCTAACAGTAGCATCAAATTCATGATGGACAATACGCAACACATTGCCTCATTGAACCAATGGCAATAAATTGACATGCAAAACAATAGCACTATTATGTCATGACACTACCAAGATTCGCTCCCGGCTCCACCACATGATTCACCTCCACAGACACACATACACACGTACATGATCCAACATAGGGTGCTACTAAAGAATTGTTTAACTCCGACAGGAAAATTAGGTAGCAATAAATTAGTGCTACTTAAGTACTCCTAATTAATTAAGTGACCTCGTAGGAGAGACAACAGAAGTGGAAGGGCTCCCTAGAGGATCGTCCCACATGTAAGGTAGCCGTTGCCGGAGCCGCTGAATGGCCTCGACTGAGGCCTCCGCTTCAGCAAGATCACCTTGGCACTCTTGATCGTGTAGAGTTGGTTCACTGATGCATCCAGAATCCAGTTAATTTTTATGATGTGTAGTCAACCCAAGTACTACTCTGCTGCATTTCTCTATCTGTCTCTACTCTACTCTTATCTACTCTACTCTTATAAAAACAGAGTTGGATAGGATGGTGTGCATGCCATCCTGCAATATAGCCGGCTGACTTATATCTGACGGATAGGAAGGGAACTATGGCAATTTTGCAAAAAGGTACCCACACCCCTCTCCACGTTTGCAAATAAAGCCTTCCCTCGTGCAACGCCCCGGATCCGATGCGCCAGGTGTCTTCCGGTTATTCGCCGTCGTTGCCATGTTATTTGCTTGCGTGTTGCATTTTGCCATGTCATCATCTGCATTTCATCTGCATGTTTTTCAAAACTTGCATCCGTTCGGGTTCCCTCGGTCCTCTCCGTTGTCCGTTCTGAGCCCAGACACTCTCGCGCGCACCCGTCGCCCCTCTCAGACCTTGTTGTGTGAGCCACCGAAAAACATTCTCGGAATGTGCCGAGATTTGCCGAGTGGCCTTGGTATAGCACCGACAGACCGCCCGTCAAATTTTGTTCTATTTGAAGGTCGTTTCATGCCCAACGGTTAACCGCATAGCCCGAAACCCCTTCTCTTTGCAGCCCAGCACCTCTTCACACAGCCCACCTAGCCCATCAAAACCCCCTCCATGCTCTCGGTCGTTCGATCACGATTGTGTGGACGAAAACCG
The DNA here is from genome assembly GCF_018294505.1 of Triticum aestivum. Lineage (NCBI taxonomy): Eukaryota > Viridiplantae > Streptophyta > Magnoliopsida > Poales > Poaceae > Triticum > Triticum aestivum. The sequence continues at coordinate 172,597,242 of NC_057796.1, forward strand.
CACCTCATTTGGACTCTCCTAGCTCCCTCTACCTATATAAACACCCCTCCCCCAAAATTCGGATCAAATCCACCCCTAACCCTAGATCAAACCCTCTCCGCGTCGCCGGATAGACCCTCCGCCGCCGGACATGTCCAACCGCCGCCCGTCGGCCAACCCGCGGCCGCTCCGTCAGCCCCAGCGCTGAAGCCCCCCACCGCGGCCCGCAGGGCCCGAGGCCGGCCCGCCCGAGCCGCGACCGGGCCCCGAGCCGGCGCGCCTCCCGCAACCCGAGCGCCCCGCCGCCGGACCGACGCCGGCGCCCCATCGCCGCCCGGTGGCCGCGCCGCCCGCCGCCGTGCCGCGCCGCCCGCCGCCGTGCCTCGCCGCCTTCGCCGCCCCTCCGCTCCAGCCCCGCCGCCCGGCGAGATCCGGCGGATCCGCCGCCCCGACCCGCCGGCGACCCTCCCCCGTCGTCCTCCGGCGACCCAGGTCCGGCCGTCATCGGCTCCCGTGCCCGAAACCCTAGATCCATAAGGTTGCCCCGATTTTCCCTGTCCCAAATTATTTACATTCTGATGCTATCTTTGACCTGCTGTAACTTCGTGCTCGGTTCTCCGATTTGTGCGTATAATATGTCAAAATGTTCATCATGAGATGGTTTTCATTTTGTTCCATTGTGACATGCTTGTTTGAGTTTATCTTGATGCCCTAATAATCGTTGCAAGAGTGCTATATGATGTTAACTGCTGTGTGTTATAAGAACTTGATGATTTGTCATTTTTGTCGCATTTTGTGTGTGCATTCTATGAACATGAGCTCTACATGTGTTTTGAACTAAATAATGCCATCTTTGTAGGGGTGCTTCTCTTGTATCTTTAGGATCTATGTGGTGACTAGCACAAGCATGCAAAGTAGCCTCCATGATGTTGCTGATTTCTGTGACTTAGTCACTTCTGCAAGGCCTGTAGCTGTAACATTGTGATGCCATGTAAACCTGCTGTCACCATGAGTTCTATGCATAATCTGGAGATGTTCACTAAGGGTGTTTTGTTATACATGTTATGTGCTATCCATCCATGCCCTTGTTTGTATTTAAATCCTGCTGTAGCTTGTTGTTATCTTGCTCTCAACTTGCTAAATAATGTTTCTGTCAGCCTGTTAACATGAAGTTCAGTTTTGACATGTGATTTGGTAGTGATCCATGCAGCCTATGAACTTCCTGTTGCCATTCTTAGCTTCACAATTATGCCATCTTACTGTTGGATGCATTCACATGCCATGAAATGCTTTGTGATGAGTGTTTCGAGCTCGCAAAGATGCCTTCATAATTCTGTTTATGCCATGCTCAGTTTTTCTGGTCTGAATCTATTTATGAAACTTGCTATGTTTATATGGGTGTCATCATATCTTCTGTGCCTTTTTGGCTCGTGATCAGTAAGGAACTTTTGTTCTATGCAATTAGTAGATTCATGCCATTCGTTTTTTTTCTATGATATGTTCCTGTAACTTGTTGTTTGATAGCTCTAAACTTTGCAACCTGATGTTATTTCTGCCATGTCCAGTGATTTTCTGTTGTCTGTGAAACTGTTATTATTTGCAATCTTGCCATGTCCTTTTGAGCATGTTCTAGTGATTTCTGGAGATAGCTCAGTGTTCATGTTTTGTCATGCTTTACCTGTACATCACGTCCATGCCTTTTGTTTTCATGTTTGACTGCTGTAGCATATTGTTTTGATGCTTGCAAAATGCCTAGCTGCTGTTTTGGACAGACTGTTGTTATATCTTGTTTGGAGTGTATGTGTTGCACCGTTGCTCCGTTTTGAGCATGCTCTATATGAAACTTGCTTAGTATTGCATGTAGTTTCATATTATCATGCTGCATCCTTGTTTTGAGGTGTTTTCTTGATGTTTGTATGCATTTTGCATCAATGCCATGTTTAACTTGTTTTGCTCATAGCTTCAAGGCTGTAGCTCCGAACTAAATGAACTTTATATGTAACTTGACAAGAATTTCGTGTAGATCATCATGGTGCTCTTTAACTTGCTGTTTAACAACTTCAACATAATGGCTGTTCAGATCTGGACCAATTTCGAAATTTGCATATGAGGACTTACCGGAATTGTTATATGTTATTTCCGGCCTCATTTAAACTTGCCTTGATGTGTTGTTCTTGTATGCATCATCTTTTGCCATGAGTAGCATCATATAGCCTTGTCATGCATCATACTTGGTTGAGCATCATGTCTTGTTTATGTGTTGAGTGTTTACCGTGTTGTTTGCTTCTTTCCGGTTGTGCTCCTTCTCGTTAGTTCCTGTTTTGTTGCGATCGTGAGGATTAGTTCGTCTTCGTGGCTTCATCTTCTTCATGGACTCGTTCTTCTTCCTAGCGGGATTTCAGGCAAGATGACCGTCACCTTGGATCTCATTACTATCATTGCTATGCTAGTTGCTTCGTTCTATCGCTATGCTGCGCTACCTATCACTTGCTCCTCAAGCCTCCCAAAATGCCATGAACCTCTAACCTTTTTCACCCTTCCTAGCAAACCGTTGCTTGGCTATGTTACCCGCTTTGCTCAGCCCCTCTTATAGCGTTGCTAGTTGCAGGTGAAGATGAAGATTGCTCCATGTTGGATTACGTTTATGTTGGGATATCACAATATCTCTCATTTAATTTAATGCATCTATATACTTGGTAAAGGGTGGAAGGCTCGGCCTTATGCCTGGTGTTTTGTTCCATTCTTGCCGCCCTAGTTTTCGTCATACCGGTGTTATGTTCCTTGATTTTGCGTCCCTTACGCGGTTGGGTGATTTATGGGACCCCATGACAGTTCGCTTTGAATAAAACTCTTCCAGCAAGGCCCAACCTTGGTTTTACATTTGCCTCACCTAGCCTTTTTCCCTTGGGAGTCGCGCATCCCGAGGGTCATCTTTATATTGCCCCCCGGGCCAGTGCTTGTCTAAGTATTGGTCCAAACTGGAGCACCGTGCGGGACCATCCCTTGGCAACTTGGGTTACGTTGGTACCTGTACGCTTCGCTTATCCGGTGTGTCCTGAGAACGAGATACGTGCGACTCCTATCGGGATTGTCGACACATCGGGCGGCTTTGCTGGTCTTGTTTTACCATTGTCGAAATGTCTTGTAAACTGGGATTCCCGGACTGATCGGGTCTTCCCGGGAGAAGGAATATCCTTCGTTGACCGTGAGAGCTTATAATGAGCTAAGTTGGGACACCCCTGCAGGGTATAAACTTTCGAGAGCCGTGCCCGCGGTTATGTGGCAGATGGGAATTTGTTAATGTCCTGATGTAGAGAACTTGACACTTGACCTTAATTAAAACGCATCAACCGCGTGTGTAGCCGTGATGGTCTCTTCTTGGCGGAGTCCGGGAAGTGAACACGGTTCTTGGGTTATGTTTGACGTAAGTAGGAGTTCGGGATCACTTCTTGATCATTGCTAGTTTCACGACCGTTCCGTTGCTCCTCTTCTCGCTCTTATGTGCGTATGTTAGACACCTTATATGCTTAGTAGCTGCTGCAACCTCACCACTTTACCCCGTTCCTTACCCATTAAGCTTTGCTAGTCTTGATACCCATGGTAATGGGATTGCTGAGTCCTCGTGGCTCACAGATTACTAAAACACTAGTTGCAGGTACAGGTTTTGCGATGATCATGACGCGAGAGCGGGGTTACTTGTTTTGGAGTTCTTCTTCTGCTTCTTCTTCGATTAGGGGATAGGTTCCAGGTCGGCAGCCTGGGCTAGCAGGGTGGATGTTGTTTGAGCTTTTGTTTGTGTTTCATCCGTAGTCGGATGTTGATCTTATGTATGATGTATTGATGTATTCATGTGGCATTGTATGCCTCTTGTATGTATCCCCTTCTATTTGTAATGTTGATGTAATGATATCCACCTTGCAAAAGTGTTTCAATATGCGTTTCTATCCTTGGTGGGACCTTCGAGTCTCTTTAGGATAGTATCGCATATTGGGCGTGACAAGTTGGTATCACAGCCTCGACCGACCCTAGGAGCCCCCCATGTTTGATCGTATAGTTTGGCCGTTGTTGAGTCTAGGAGAAAACTATTTCTGAGTCTAGTTATATCGGAGAGTAGGAATTCTTTTTACTCCTCAGCCCCTTTCGTTGCTCTAGTGAGGAATCTTGACGTAGGTGTTTTGAATTACTTCTCTTCCCCTTCAAATTTTCTTTAGGATCACGCAGTTGGTTTTTCGATCGTTGTTTCTCACCACTTTTCATCCGGTGCATTTCTCGTCCAGTTGACTCGAGCCTCTTCATCTTTGCCAAGTTCAATCCTCAGTTGTTTTCTTTTCCCCCCACCCACCCTTTTTCTTCTCGGAGCCGGAGTCTGTAATCCAGTATCCATCCTACTCGTGAGAAGCCTTTGCATTATTTCAACGGGTGTTTTCTCTTCAAGCTATTCGTCGGTTCTCCCTTCCAAGTTGCCTTTGTTTTTCCCACCCTCCTCTTCCCGGAGTCTAAGCCTCTATTCGAGCATCTATTTTCATTCGTACGGAGCTTCTTCAGTCTTTCCTCAATCATTTCAACCGGTGAATTCTTGTCAAGTTCATCATTGCTCGTCTCATTTCCTTTTCCGGTGGATGCAATTCCAATTTTCGGTAGCGATTATTTTTTTCCTCGGCTCAAATGTTTCCCGTTGTTCGTCCCCCACTCATCATTTAATCGTTTCGGAGTGATGAAGACATCTCAGGAGATTCGGCTGTGTTCGAAATAATTCGAGGTTGTCACCTCATTCAAATTTTTCAATTGTTCCGGTACATCATTTCTCATTCAACAATCCTTCCAACGGTGTTTTCTTTCAATGGGCCCTAACCCACAGGTCCTTTCCCAGGATCTTACCTGACTCTTCTAATTTTTCCCGGAGTTATTCTCAAATTCTTTTCGAAGTTTGACGTAAGTATGGATTTCATAAGTCAGATGTTTTTTTAAAGATCGATTCCAAGTTATTTTCATTGTTGGCTCAACCTCTTCGCTTTTCATTCTCCCAGAGTATCTCAACAATTTTGGTGTTGTTTCTCGTCGTCATCCTCAACATTGAAGACCGAAGTAGAATTTTTCTTTAATCTTGTCCGTTCTCCCAGAAATTCGCGGTGCTAGCTCGATGGTTATCCTATCAAATTGTTACAAGTCGTGCAATTATTTTCACCCATCCGGAGTATTTCAGGAGTTGTTTTCCGTCTCAATTATCAGGAGGCCTCCATTTCAGAATATTTCTTCGTTCTAAGTTTTTAAATCCGTTCTCCGATTATTCCATATTCATGCCTTTTCGTTCGTCTCCATATTCTTCCGGTGCTTTGCTCTTTAATCAGTTTGCGATCCCTTTGTTCTCTTGTCTCTTAATTTCCTCAAGTATCTTCGTGCCTTCTAATTCTTTCCGGTGATTCATTCTCATTTCATCATTCATTTTAATTCCTACGGTGGCTCATTCAAGATTCTTTCTGTTGTTATCATATCAATTCATTCGTTCTTTCCAACCCTACCGGTGGTTCATGAAGACTTTCTCAAGTTTTGCACTATATCCCCCTTAATCTTTTCCAACGCGAATAAGTGGTATGCAAATCTGTCGGGGATATACCCCGCGGACGACCCGACCGGACTTGGCGCTTCACCGATGACCCACCGGAGGACTGATGACTCACGAGCCTGACGACTCATGGATGGCCCCGATGGCGGGTCAGATAGAAGACAAGGCCCAAGGCCCAGAGAGCCGGCTCACGTTTATGATGGGCTGGCTTAAGAACAAAGGGATGACGAATATTTCCTTTACAAGGAAGCAAGACCCGGACTTGTATTCAACTTGTAAGAAAAGATAGACTAGTCCTAGTCCTACTAGGACTCCACATGTAACCCGCCCCTCTAACTTATATAAGGAGGGGCAGGGCACCCCAAAGAAGGGACAAGAAACAATCTTTAGGGCTAGACACAAAGAGCCGGCCGAGCCGGCGATTCACTCATGATCATAATGAGACCTAGCCTCAAACAGCATGTAGGGTTATTAGTGGATGATGTTTCCCGGGGCCCAAAGCTGTCTAAATCCCTGTCTTGTGTTGTGTCTCTCGATTCCGCGCAACCCCTTTCAAGCTACCGCATAGATGCGTTGGCCTCGCGACTAAGTCCTAACACTAAGGACATCTGCCGTGACAATTCCACGACAGTTGGCGCCCACCGTGGGGCCTGTGCACGGTGGTGTTGAGTTCTTGGATGGATCTTCTTAAGAATCGAGAAGCCACGACCCGCCGGTTGAGCAATAGCCGGCGAGGAAAAAGTTTCAGCATCAGCGTAAATCAGATCAGAATCAACATGAAAAAGCAGCAGCCAGTGCATCGTAAATAAGACCGGATCCATATTGCTAATTCTACAGATTGATCCGGTCAAAAAAGCCGCCGGGAAAGAAGCCAAGTCCCGTTCGGACGCAAGTTTCCAAACTACCTAAAAGCAATCATGAGCGTACTCCAATTGTATGCTCAAGGGTCCCATGGAGTGATGGATATTCCCTTCAATCCAAATCAAGTTACGGGAGTGCTAAAGAGCTCTTGCCTGCACAAACTACCAGATAAAGTCGCCGCCGCTTGTTTGAGCAAGCGGGCCAATCCGAGCACAGATCGTTTTACCGCTGCAGACGGACCGGACAAGATATATTGCAGTATCCGGCCGAGATCCAAGGAATAAACAATTGTTGCATGGCGGGACTCCCGAGGATTGATGGAAATTATTCTCGTTTAGGACTCAGGAAGGGGCCTCACCGAGCCGTCTACGGCCCAGGCTACCGCTGAGCTGCCAGGCTGTTACAGACTTACTAAAACAACTGTGGCTTCGCCTTAAACCGCCATCACGCAGCCTTGTTCCAAGTCGTCGGCCGCTGACGTCACCTCCAAGCTGGTCGCCTCCGCCGCCGTTGCCTCTGCTGTCACACACCTGAGTCGCTTTCGCCATGCTACTGTGGCCAAGTCGCTCGACCGCCTCTGAAGCTGCTTGGCCTTGCTCCTCCTCGAGTCGCCGGCCGACTCTCTTCTGCAAGCCACCCCACCCTTCGCTTCGTGCCACTGCTGCGCCACATGCGCCCTCTACCGGTTTGCGCCACTGCGCGTCCTGTCCGTGCGATTCGTGCCAAGCTCCAGCCAGGTCTCTGCTGAGTCGCCAAGCTTTTGTCGGTCTGCCGTTGTGGACTCCGCCTCCTCTGCCAAGAACTGCCCAGAGCGGTCACCTATGATGCCACGGTCCCTCATCAAGTCGGTTGTTCAGTAAAACACGGCGCTGGTGCCGCCCGGGTCGTGCTGGCATTGGACATGCAACGGTCTGCAGTTTCAAGACTGCTGGTGGAAACAAACAAAAGATCAAAGAAAAATACTATGCTGCTGTGGTGGTCAAGTCAGCCAAAAGAATCAGAAAAAGAAAGCAATATTGCAGGGCGTTTGCTAGGTACTGCCATCTCCACCTTCTCGCAAGAAGCCAGAGGAGACGTATTTCTCCATTGCAAGCATCTGCGTCCATCAGACAAAAAATGAGGTGATGTCCTTCCTATATGTTTTGTTAGTACCTGTTGATTTCCTTTGACAAACACTACCTCCACCCTATTGTATTTTTTTACGCAGGACAATTATTCACTACAAACGTGGTTTATACCATGGGTACGGAACACGCACTGGCAACATTGTGTCCGACGTTTCGTCCGTGCCACACTACCTGATGAACGGACGTGCGCAAGTGGCCGTTCCTGTGGCCCAGTTTACATCAACTCGCCCGTCCGCACGGCTTACCACGCCTGCGGTTGACTTGCCGTCCGCGCGGCTTACCGCGCCGGGAATTAACTCGTCTGTCCGCACCGGCTTACAAAACCGCGGCCGATTCATCTACCTGCACCCGCGGCTGACTCGCCCGTGAGTGATTTCAACGTCACCTAGTGATCATCAAATTCATGGCGGGTTACTTTCCAGCCTGGCACATCAGGTGATATCCATCTAAGATATATTTTATTGGCACGTATTATTTTTGTCAAAGAGTAGTTTATCTTTGCCTTGGTCTGCACTATTGTTGATGCAGGACAATTGTTCGCTACATCAAAACAAACATGCTTGACCCGCTCGCGGCCGGTTTACAACATCGCGGCCGGTTCATCTGTTTGATCCACCTCTGATGCTGAGGTCATCTTTTCCTTCCGTCTCTCGCGGCCTGGTCTATATCAACATACCGGGCCACACCCGTCTGCGTGAGCTGATTATTGAGTATGAGCAAGTCACGGCTTGGGAAGCCCGGTTTTTTCTTCCAACAAAATTGGAGGCAAATTATCATGTATTATCAGCCGCCGTCCGCACTGGATGGTTCAAATGGGCAGGCGCACAAGTCGCCGCCACTATAGTTTGGTTAACTTCAAACAGCCAGTTGGAAGGGACCATTGGCCGAGTTGCTGACACAACTCACACAGGATCATTTATAACCTGCCGCAGTTACCTCAACCTTCTGTGGATTCACATCGCACTATCAACACCAATGATATACACCTTATGCTATGGTCAATATGGAGAATCTCAAAGCTAACAACTCGAGTCGTCTTGAGACTCGGGGGCTACAATGATATGACTCGGCAGCATTGGTCGGTTTCAATGCATTCAAGAACTCCGGGTCATTGGAGGGAAAAATAATTCGGTCCCGGAGGCTACCGCCATACTGGTGAAAAGTTTTAAGGCCATCAGAAAATTTCCGGCTTAAAAAGAAGGATTCCGGTTTAGATCCGGCTCAAGAGACTTGACATCTCCCACAAAGCACTGAAGCTCCTAATATCCGGTTTAAAATCCGGTTCAAGGGAAATTTATCTGCCACAAAGTTTTGAAGCTCTCAAATCCGGTTCAAAATCCGGTTCAAGGTAAATTTGTCTATCACAAAGCTTTGAAACTCTCAATATCTGGTTTTTCCGGTTCAATAAGAATTTATCTCTCGCAAAGTTCGAGTTCTCAGGAAAAATTAAAGGGACCAAAAAGAGTCTGTTACAAAGCACAACCCAAACATAGGTTCCCTGCTTTAATGACCATTGGGAGCTGATCGTATTCGAATTTAGCTTAAACCCTTTTGGTGTGACCCTGATCGTATTCGAATCAGAGTCGTTAAATATTCTCATGATCACTAGGGGGCTTCCTGTTCAAACATAGGTCATATTCGAACCAAAGAGAACATAGCTGTCGGTACCTTCTTGATCGGCACACTGCCGAGCTCACTAGGGGGCTTATTGATCGTATTCGAATCATAGCTCAACCCCTTTTGGGAACCAACGTGGATCGTATTCGAATCAGCATCGTTAAACAACTCTCAAGGTCATTTGGGGGCTTCCTGTTCAAACATAGGTCCTATTCGAACCAAAGAGAACATAGCTGTCGGTACCCTCTTGATCCGCAACGCCAAAGCCACTCGGGGCTATATGATCGTATTCGAATCTTAGCTTAACCCCTTTGGGACGGTTTTCTGATCGTATTCGAATCAGAAGCCTCCAAATTTTTGAAGTCTCTTTTTGCAAACAATTTTTGGATTTTATTTGAAGCTCTTTTGATCGTATCTAAAGTGTATATGAGTGGTTGCTATTTAACCCGGTTTGACTTTGGATGATAAGTCGCCATCATATGACAATCATAAACATTTGGAAGTCTTGATTTCTAAAGATTGGGTTATCACCCTTACTGCACAGGTCATGTAAACCGGCAGTACAAATTCAATATCACAATGGTTATATGTGAGATATTATGACGCGCCCTGCGGTAAACCGTCAAGGGTTTTGCATTTCTTCCTTCTTCTCAGCTATTCAATCATTTCCGTTTGTGGCCGGTTATCACCTTATGATCTTGAGATGTTACCTACAAGACCACAACAAGCTTATTCTTTTCGCTGTTGATTTTCTCAACAACTCCGTTTAAACCTCCCTTCTAAAGATGTTTTCAATTTCATTCGTGGCACAAGTTGTCATTTTCTTCTCCGTTCTTTTCATTCAACTCTTTCAATTCTTTCCGGAGGTTTTGTACCGTCCTTTCATCAAGTATCATTCCATCCTCTCAACTTCATGTTCTATTCTTTCCTTGTTCAGCCGGAGTGATGTATAAATTCCTTCGTTATTATTCCTTTTCTATCTTGTCCTAACCGGAGTGGTTTCAAATTCAGCCTTATTCCTTGAGCTTTTGCTTCTTGTCTCATTCGACATTCCTCTTTCCTACTCGAGTGTTCTTGACTTTGTTCATCCTCACTGTTTTGTTCTTATTTCACCTCATCCCTTTTTCCTTCCGTCTTGGTCCTAAGATCTCGGGACGAGATCTCTTGTTAGTGGAGGAGTGTTGTAACGCCCCGGATCCGATGCGCCAGGTGTCTTCCAGTTATTCGCCGTCGTTGCCATGTCATTTGCTTGCGTGTTGCATTTTGCCATGTCATCATCTGCATTTCATCTGCATGTTTTTCAAAACTTGCATCCGTTCGGGTTCCCTCGGTCCTCTCCGTTGTCCGTTCTGAGCCCAGACACTCTCGCGCGCACCCGTCGCCCCTCTCAGACCTTGTTGTGTGAGCCACCAAAAAACATTCTCGGAATGTGCCGAGATTTGCCGAGTGGCCTTGGTATAGCACCGACAGACCGCCCGTCAAATTTCGTTCCATTTGAAGGTCGTTTCATGCCCCAACGGTTAACCGCGTAGCCCGAAACCCCCTTCTCTTTGCAGCCCAGCACCTCTTCACACAGCCCACCTAGCCCATCCAAACCCCCTCCATGCTCTCGGTCGTTCGATCACGATCGTGTGGGCGAAAACTGCACCTCATTTGGACTCTCCTAGCTCCCTCTACCTATATAAACACCCCACCCCGAAATTCCGGATCAAATCCACCCGTAACCCTAGATCAAACCCTCTCCGCGCCGCCGGACAGACCCTCCGCCGCCGGACATGTCCAACCGCCGCCCGTCGGCCAACCCGCGGCCGCCACGTCAGCCCCAGCGCGGAAGCCCCCAACCGCGCCCCGCTGCGCCCCGACGGGCCCGAGGCCGGCCCGCCCGCGCCGCGACCGGCCCCGAGCCGGCGCGCCTCCCGCGCCCTGAGCGCCACGCCGCCGGACCCGACGCCGCCCCGCGCCGACACCACATCGCCGCCCGGTGGCCGCGCCGCCCGCCGCCGCCTCCGCCGGCCGGCGCCGCCCCGCCTCCGCCGCCACCCACCGCCGTGCCTCGCCACCTTCGCCGCCCCTCCGCTCCAGCCCCGCCGCCCGGCGAGATCCGGCAGGATCCGCCGCCCCGACCCGCCGGCGACCCTCCCCCGTCGTCCTCCGGCGCCGCCCCGTCCTCCGGCGACCCAGCTCCGGCCGTCCTCGGCTCCCGTGCCCGAAACTCTAGATCCATAAGGTTGCCCCGATTTTCCCCAAGTCCCAAATTATTTACATTCTGGTGCTATATTTGACCTGCTGTAACTTCGTGCTCGGTGCTCCGATTTGTGCCTATAATATGTCAAAATGTTTATCAGGAGATGCTCTTCATTTTGTTCCATTGGTTCATGCATGTTTGAGTGTATCTTGATGGCCTAATCATTGTTGCAAGAGTGCTATATGATGTTAACTGCTGTCTGTTATCAGAACTTGATGATTTGACATTTTTGTCGCATTTTGTGTGTGCATTCTATGAACATGAGCTCTACATGTGTTTTGAACTAAATCATGCCATCTTTACAGGGGTGCTTCTCTTGTATTTTTGGGATCTATGTGGTGACTAGCACAAGCATGCAAAGTAGCCTCCATGATGTTGCTGATTTCTGTGTCATTTCTGCCATGTTTGTAGATGTAACATTGTGATGCCATGTAAACCTGCTGTCACCATGAGTTCTATGCATAATCTGGAGATGTTCACTAAGGGTGTTTTGTTACACATATTATGCTCTATCCATCTATGCCCTTGTTTGCATTTATAGCCTGCTGTAGCTTGTTTTTATCTTGCTCTCAACTTGCTAAATAATGTTGCTGTCAGTCTGTTAACATGAAGGTCAGTTTTGACATGTGATTTGCTTGTGATCCATGCAGCCTATGAACTTCCTCTTGCCATTCTTAGCTTCACAATTATGCCATCTTACTGTTGGATGCCTTCACATGCCATGAAATGCTTTGTGATGAGTCTTTCGAGCTCGCAAAGATGCCTTCATAATTCTGTTTATGCCATGCTCAGTTTTTCTGTTAAGTCTGAATCTATTTATGAAACTTGCTATGTTTATATGGGTGCCATGATATCTTCTGTGCCTTTTTGGCTCGTGATCAGTAAGGAACTTTTGTTCTATGCAATTAGTAGATTCATGCCGTGCCTTTGTTTGCTATGATATGTTCCTGTAACTTGTTGTTTGATAGCTCTAAACTTTGTAACCTGATGTTATTTCTGCCATGTCCAGTGATTTTCTGCTAAGTCTCTGAAACTTTTATTATTTGCAATCTTGCCATGTCCTTTTGAGCATGTTCTAGTGATTTCTGGAGATAGCTCAGTGTTCATGTTTTGTCATGCTTTACCCGTGCATCACGGCCATGCCTTTTGTTTTTATGTTGGGCTGTAGTAGCATATTGTTTTGATGCTTGCAAAATGCCTAGCTGCTGTTTTGGACAGATTGTTGTTATATCTTGTTTGGAGTGTATGTGTTGCACCGTTGGTCTGTATTGAGCATGCTCAATATAAAACTTGCTTAGTATTGCACGTAGTTTCATATTATCATACTGCATCCTGTAACGACCCGACCTCAGATGGTCAAGTCTCTGTGCTTAAGTGTCATCCCTGGATCGGTATGCTGACACACACAGTACTCAAGGATTTATAACAGAGGTAAATCACATGTATAAAATAATGTAAATACTATTACCTCAATCCAAATAGCGGAAGTACAAGGTTGTGGATTCCCATCAACACCAACGGCAAAGTTGAGTGTAGAAATCGTAACCCTAACGTATCACTTACTCGTCGTAATGTATCCTACAACATGAGACGTTGCAGCCCGAAAACGGGTCAGCACATGGAATATGCTGGCAAATTCACACTGTAGAGCAATGATAAATAATGGCTATCACTACATGCATATATGGCTGGTGGAAAATCTCTATGGTTATAATGTTCTGCGAAAAGCCAATTTTTCCCTACTACAAAGGAATAAATTTTATTTAACTATCATGGTGGTTGTTAAACATTGAGAATGGTTGACAGCATTCTCAATCCCAATTAAGTATCATCATTAAAACCCAACAAAATTAATTAAAGTAACATGATGAGATTCACATGATAATCCAAGTACTAGATACTCAAGTTGTCCATAACCGGGGACCCGACTAATCATGATTAGTTTGTACACTCTGCAGAGGTTTGTGCACTTTTCCCCACAAGACTCGATCTCCTCCGTTGGATTTCTCGCACTACATGGTGTTTGAGAAACGGATGACCGAGACACAGTCTTTCAGAAGCGTTAGCACCTTACGATGGGTAGACCGTACCACCTACATCCCCTACATCTCCTAGTCTACCACTGTAAGAGTTCACACGACTTAATCAACTATGCTAGAGCCCATAATAGCTTGTGGCTGCACATGGAAGTTTCTAGTATGAATAATCTTATGATCCCTTTCAGCCTGGGTGGCGAACCATAGGATGATCACACGGTATATCCCCGGTGTTGAGGATATAGACCCTAGAGTCACCCGCCAGGAGGGGCCGGGTTACTCGTACGGTCATTGCCAGAAGCCCGGAGCCAAGCTTGAAGATGATGGGCCAGAGATGGGCTAAGACCCGGATATGGCTTAAAGCCCGTAGATACAATCAGTATTATGGTAGAACTTGTAGCGTAAGGCAAGTATAGTTGAGAGTCCGAGCCGGACACTCTTATGAGCCGGCCGGGACTCTAAGGGCTGCTGGGCGTCGGCCTCCCTATATAAAGGGACGACCCGGCAGCGGTTTGACGGCGACAACAATCTCATCGAGAGCCGGGCATAGCTGTTTAGCTCCCTGGTGATCGTAACCCTAATCAATACCACCTCATACTGGACGTAGGCTTTTACCTTCACCGTAAGGGGCCGAACCAGTATAAACCCTCGCGTCCCTTGTCCCGCATAACCCCTTCAAGCTTCCTAGCTTCGATGGCTCCACGACTAAGTCCTAGCTCGAGGACATCTGCCGTGACAATTCCACAATAGTTGGCGCCCACCGTGGGGCTGGCGCACGGTGGATTTGAGTTCTTGAAGGGCAGCTTTAAAGGGCTCAAGGGATACGCTATGGGCCGGATGACCAAGAGTCGTCGCGGCAAGCTCTACATCGACGATGCAGACTGGGGCCCCAACGCCGGCTCAATTGAGTACGGGTACCGGGTCCCCTTCGGCGGAATTCATGTCTTCATTGGCAAGATTGGTGAGCCGGGCCCTGAGCCGGATCTCTGCGCCGATCTCATTGAACCGGCTCAGCGCGCACGACCCGCCCGGGCCCGGCCTGCCTTAAGGCGCGCTTTTGTGGGATGTATCCATGGAGGGCCCTCTGATCCATCTGGGTCTGGTGATGGGGCGGCCGCCGGCTCGGACGGCGAGTTGGCCACCGATGAGTCAAACTCGTTGTACCAACTTCAAGATGGCAGGCTCATGGGTTATTCCGATGGCAACAGTATTCCGGACCTTTTTGAGCCGCCAAGTCAGGTTGGAGTTTTTATGGCTGGTGCGCAGCCTGTTCAGAACCCCGCTGCCGGATCGGGAAACCCGGTGCCTTCTCCGGCTCAGGTGCTAATGGATCTCACGGACAAGATGACGGCCCTGTTAACCGCCACGGTTGACCCGGCGGATCAAGCTCAGCATGATGCGGAGGTGGCACAGTTAAAATTGGATCTGATAAAAGCTAAAGAGGATCTTGCAGCGGAAGGGATCAGGCTGGATGCGGAGCGGGCGGCTCTCGATGCCCAGACTCAGCTGATTCAAGCGCAATCCTTCCAACTCACGATGGATCAGAACGCGGCCAATGAGGTCATGAGAAGGAGGCATCAAAAGGCCCAGTCTCGACTCCCACCGGTTTATGATCCACGCAACCTCTTCAACACGCCAGGTGCAGGGTCTAAAAACCCGCCAGGGGTCATAGCACCCGGGTCTGGACCCCTTATTCAGCCGCGAGTGATGGGGCCTCCCCAGGTGCCCCCTGCCCCGCCTCAGTATGTACCAATACCCCTGGGTCATTATAATAACCCGCTGGAGAACATGGTAGCTGCGGCAGCACGGCTGGCGGCTCTCCCCGTTGACGACGACTCTCCGACGGCCATCGAGACCCGCCGGGTCAGGGAACTCCTGCAGACGGCACTGGCACAGCAAGGGGCGTACTCCTACAGCCGGGATAGGATCCACTCGACCCCTCGCCCGGGTCAGAGCCCGAGTTACAGCCGGCACATGGTCTCAGCAACCGGCTCAAGTAATGTCCGACGCCATGACCCGCCCCCTGGCCATGGCCTGGCTCATAATGGAGCCTTTTACGCAGCAGACCAAGCGCGCCAAGAGGCGGAGCAGGTGCCTCAATTGACGGCTTACCAGACCCCCCCGGCTCATCCGACGACTTCCGTTGATGTGGGTATCCCTACCAGGACTGGGGGTGTCCCTTGTTTGGTGCCAGCTATCCATAATGAACGTCTACCTAAGGACTTCAAAGGCCCTAGGAAGGTGCCTAACTACACAGCGGACTTACAACCTGCGGCCTGGATTGAGAGTTATGAGATGGCTATGGAGCTGCTGGAGGTCAGTGAGGCGGCCATGGCCAAGTATTTCACCATGATGTTAGATGGGACTGCCCGCACTTGGTTGAAAGGGCTACCGCCGAATTCCATTGGGTCTTGGGCTGAGCTGAAAGCCCGGTTCATCCAAAACTTCAAAGATACCTGTAGGCAGTCTATGTCAATTGTGGATTTGACTAACTGTAAGCAGCAGGAGGGTGAATCCACGACCCATTGGGTTCGCCGGGTCAAGGAGATCATACATTCATCAGATAAGATGGATGCCGGCTCTGCAGTCTTAATGTTGGAACAGAACTGTCGCTTTGTGCCCCTTAAGATGAAACTCGGGCGGCTTAAACGCGACTGCACCGATATGGGTACACTAATGGCGGCTCTTGTCAAGTACGCCGATTCCGATGGTACCAAGGATCCCCCTTCAGATGATGAAAGGACAGGGAAGGGAAAGAAGAACGGCAATGGCAAGCGTAAGGCCGATGGCAGCCTAGAGTTTGTAGCCAACGCCAGCGCACAAGGCAACAACCAGCGACGCAAGGGGAGGCCCCCTCCCCGAGGCGGCGGGTCAGGACCTTCGCTGGAGCAGCTGTTGAATGAGCCTTGTCCGAGGCACGGCTCTAGGGAGAAGCCATCGACTCATCTGTGGAAGGATTGTGCAATCATGAAGGCCTTTAAAAACTACAATGGCCCGGGCGGCGGCTCAGGCGCCGGCGGCTTTCATGGCCCGGGCGGCGGCTCAAATTCTGGCCCTCAGAGCGGTCAAGGGGGCTTTAATCAACAGTCTGGCCAGGGTCATCAACAGCAGCAGGGGGGTTATCAGACCAATCCAAAGCAGCTTAGCGGCGGACAGTATCATGTGTTTACCACTAGTTTGTGCAAACGAGATCAGAAGCTTCACAAGAGGGCTGTGAATGCAGTTGAGCCGGCAGTCCCACGCTACTTACGGTGGTCGGAGCAGCCTATAGTGTGGAGTAGGGAGGATCACCCTCCCCGGGTGGATAACCCGGGCCACTTGGCCTTAGTGGTGGCTCCTCAGGTGGGAGGTTATAAGTTCACAAAGGTACTCATGGATGGCGGCAGCAGCATCAACATCCTCTATTTCCGCCGTATGGGGTTGGTTGATAAGAACCTCAGCCAGTCAAACACTATTTTCCATGGTGTGGTACCTGGTAAGTCGGCTTATCCAGTCGGCAAGATCGAATTGGAAGTGGCTTTTGGTGAGGAGAACAACTACAGGGTGGAGAAATTGACCTTTGAGGTGGTCAAGATAAGAAGTCCATACCATGCTATATTTGGACGGCCGGCTTACGCCAAGTTCATGGCACGGCCGTGTTATGTGTACTTACAGCTCAAGATGCCGGGTCACAATGGGACCATTACGGTTCACGGCAGCCGGAAAGTGGCTCTGGAGTGTGAGGAAGGTGATGCAGCTTATGCAGAGTCTGTTTGTGCTACAGAGGAGTTGAAGTTTTACAAAGACAATGTTGACCCAACAGATATGACCTCTCTGAAAAAGCCGACTACGGAGACTGAGCCGGCGATGAAATTTAAGTCGGCTGATGAAACTAAGCTTGTTGATTTTGTTCCAGGAGATTCATCTCAGCAGTTTAGCATCAGTGCCAATCTGGATCCAAAATAGGAAAGCGCGCTCATCGAGTTCATCCATGAGAATAGGGACATCTTCGCATGGAAACCTTCTGACATGCCAGGTGTACCTAGAGAACTCGCTGAGCATACTCTCAATGTTGATCCGAAATTTAAGCCGGTCAGACAGTTCCTTCGACGGTTTAATGAAGAGAGGCGGAAAGCCATTGGCGAAGAAGTGGCCCAGCTCTTGGCAGCCGGGTTTATCGTTGAAGTCTTTCACCCGGAGTGGTTGGCTAACCCGGTGCTCGTGCTCAAGAAGAACGGCACCTGGCGGATGTGTGTGGACTACACGGACTTGAACAAGGCGTGTCCGGCTGATCCTTTTGCCCTCCCCCGTATTGATCAAATCATTGATGCTATGGCAGGTTGTGCACGCTTAAGTTTCATGGATGCTTATTCCGGATATCATCAGATTAAGATGGCAGTTAAGGACCAGGAGAAGACGGCGTTCATCACTCCCTTTGGAGCCTTCTGCTATGTGTCTATGCCCTTTGGACTCAAGTGTGCACAGGCGACTTACCAGCGTTGTGTACAAAACTGTCTTCATAAGCAGATCGGACGCAATGTTCACGCATACGTGGACGATATTGTGGTTAAATCCATCAAGGAGGAAACCCTGATAGATGATTTAAGGGAAACCTTTGATAATCTCCGGGTCTATAAGATGATGCTTAACCCGGCCAAGTGTGTCTTTGGTGTTCCAGCAGGCAAGCTCTTGGGTTTCTTGGTTTCTGACAGAGGCATTGAGGCTAACCCGGAGAAGATCAAGGCCATCACCTCCCTGGCTAAGCCGGCGTGTATAAATGACGTTCAGCGCTTGGCGGGTCGCATCGCTGCTTTAAGCCGGTTTATAAGCCGTTTGGGTGAGAAGGCCATGCCCTTATATCAGTTGATGAAGAAAACGGATAACTTTGTCTGGAATGATGCAGCTAATACCGCTTTTGAGGAGTTGAAGAAGCAGCTGGCAGAGCCCCCGGTCCTTGCTTCTCCGGTTGATAAGGAGCCCTTACTACTGTATGTGGCGGCAAACGCACGAGCAGTCAGCGTGGCTACTGTGGTGGAGCGCAAGGAGGCGGGTAAGGAGCATCCGGTTCAGCGGCCGGTTTATTATGTCAGCGAAGTGCTCATTGAGTCCAAGCAGCGGTACCCGCATTGGCAGAAGCTTGTGTATGGTGTGTTCATGGCGAGCCGGAAACTTAAGCATTATTTTCAGGGTCATCCCATCACTGTGGTCAGTTCTGCCCCTCTTGGGGATATTATTCAAAACAGAGAGGCCACAGGGAGAATTGCTAAGTGGGCTATAGAACTTGGACCTCATGGCCTCAAATATGTGCCACGCACTGCTGTTAAATCTCAGGCCTTGGTGGATTTCATCAATGATTGGACAGAGTCACAAGTGCCTGAGCAAAAGCCGGACAACACTTATTGGACTATTCACTTTGATGGGTCCAGGCAGCTGGAGGGCTCGGGGGCTGGCGTTGTATTGGCTTCCCCTAAGGGTGACAAGTTCCATTATGTGCTACAGTTGATGTTTCCTTGCACTAACAATGCGGCTAAATACGAGGCTTTGCTCCACGGTCTTCGGGTGGCTAAGGAGATGAGCTTAAGCCAGGTAAGGTGCTTTGGTGACTCAGACTTGGTGGCTCAACAAGTATCAGGCACGTGGGATTCTAAGGATCCTCTCATGGCGGCTTATCGCCGCGAGGTTGATGCCATTGCTGGGCACTTTCAGGGCTACCAAGTGGAGCACATTGATCGTAGGAAGAACGAGGCAGCTGATGCTCTAAGCCGGCTAGGCTCTCAGCGAAAGCCGGTGCCGCCTAACACTTTCCTGGACGTCCTGTATAACCCTTCGGTTAAGTTGCCTACAGAGGAAGACTTGGCTATCCCTGATCCGGAGGCACAACTAGTGGCGGCTCTTCATGTCATACCAGACTGGACAATGCCATATCTGGCTTATATAACCCGGGGAGAGTTGCCTGAGGATGAAACTTTGGCCAGGCAAGTAACCCGGCGGGCTAAGTCAATGATTGTTATCGATGGCGAGTTGCATCATCGCAGTGTTTCTGGGGCATTTCAACGTTGTATCTCCCCTGAGGAAGGTCAAGAGATCTTGCTTGAGATCCATGAAGGAGATTGTGGCCATCATGCCGGCTCAAAATCCCTTGTTGCCAAGGCTTTCCGTCATGGTTTTTATTGGCTGACGGCTCATGCTGATGCAGAGGACTTGGTCAGTAAATGTGATGGTTGCCAAAGGTTCTCACGACGGGCTCACGTGCCGGCTCAGGAGTTGAGGATGATCCCAATCACTTGGCCCTTTGCGGTCTGGGGGCTTGACATGGTTGGGCCTTTTAAAAGATCCAAAGATAAGAAGACCCACCTCTTGGTGGCAGTTGACAAATTCACAAAGTGGGTGGAAGCTGAGCCAGTTAGCAAGTGCGATGCAGCCACGGCGGTTCAATTTATGAAAAAGGTGATTTTCTGCTTTGGTTTTCCGCACAGCATTATAACTGACAATGGCACCAATCTCTCCAAAGGCGCCATGGAAGAGTTTTGTCAACGAGAGCATATCCGACTTGATGTTTCTTCAGTGGCTCATCCTCAATCCAATGGTCAAGCTGAGAGAGCTAACCAGGAATTCTGAAGGGTATCAAGCCCCGGCTTTTGGTCCCTTTGCAACGGACGCCGGGTTGTTGGGTGGAGGAGTTGCCCTCCGTCTTATGGAGCATCAATACTACTCCTAACAGATCTACAGGCTTCACGCCTTTCTTCATGGTTTATGGAGCGGAAGCAGTCCTCCCCAGCGACATCCGTCACGACTCACCTCGCGTGGCGGCTTATGTTGAGACGGATAATGAACAGGCGCGCCAAGATGCTCTTGACTTGTTGGATGAACAGCGTGATGTGGCAGCAGCCCGTTCAGCGATTTACCAACAAGACCTGCGCCGTTATCATAGCCGCCGGGTCAAATCCCGGGTCTTCCAGGAAGGCGACCTTGTGCTCCGGCTTGTCCAGGATCAAACAGATGCACACAAGTTATCCCCACCTTGGGAAGGGCCCTTTGTGGTCAGCAAGAACTTGCACAATGGGTCATATTACCTCATTGACATTCGGGAGCACAAAGATTCACGTAAGTCGGAGGAGGAGACCCGTCGGCCGTGGAACATAGCTCAGCTTCGGCCTTACTACACTTGAGCTACCGGCTCTCGTGGTGTACATATTTGTCTCAGTCATGTATATATTATAATAAGCAATGAAGCAGGACCTCTGTCCTTTTTTCTCCTCCAAATATGCACGTGTTGTTACAAGATTACATGATGATTTAAAGGAGGATCCGGCTTATGATCGTATTCGAATCTAGCCGTAAGCAGTAAAGTCACTTGGGGGCTTCCTGTTCAAACATGGGCCGTATTCGAACCAAAGAGAACATAGCTGTCGATACCCATTTGATTGGCAAAGTGCCGAGCTCATTGGGAGGTTATCTTTGGTCATATTTGAATCATAGTTTAACCCCTCTGAGAACCGACGTGGATCGTATTTGAATCAGCGTCGTTAAACAATTTTAAAAATCACTTGGGGGCTTCCTGTTCAAACATGGGTCGTATTCGAACCAAAGAGAACATAGCTGTCAGTACCCTCTTGATTAGCATCGCCACATCCACTGGGGGCTATATGATCGTATCCGAATCTTGGCTTAACCCCTTTGGGACGGGTCTCTGGTCGTATTCGAACCGGAAGCCCCTAAAGTTCCTCTGCTTTATCACAAGTTTACTCGGATCATATCAAGGTATGTACGGCCGGGTCTCACTTTTTCGGCTTAACTTTGGTTTACAGTGTTCGTTGAACGCCATGGGTGTCATTATGAACGGTAAGGCGGAGTTAAGACACCAACCTTTTTACCCGAGTTATTTAAACCGGAAGTATGCTTACTGGTCGCTAAGTGTATTCTTACGGCTGTGTCAAGAAGATAATTGAGGACCAGTTTCTTTTGATTCATATTCCGGGTTATCTATCCACGACACCTGATGCTCAGGGCGGTAAGCCGCCTTGAGACTTGTGATTTGCCTTGTTATGCAGGATACTTAAAGGAACCTCTTTGAGGTTGAGAAAAACAACGGGATGATTATGACCCGGAGAAATATTAAGGAGACAACTTCAAAAGACCTTGGCATTCAATACGTGCGCGATGGCACGGCAAAGATAGACTGTTTGCACCTACTCTATTACAAAAACTCTTCAAGTCTAAAAGGTGGAACATTGTTTGATAAACCGCCAGCTAAATTATGAGGCCCGCTGAGTTGAAGTCCCCGGCTCATTCCTATCTTCTCCTCCGGCTGATCCCAAGACCTCGAAGGTTGATGACTTCCAGTCGATGCCGCTGAGAGCCTCGAACTGGGCTTCCTCGTCAATTAACCCGGCCGGGTCAATCTCCGGGGCGAAGGTGTGCTGACGAGCCGGCGGGATCAGGTTGAGGGCTTCATAGCGAGGGGTTGGAATCCTCTGATTCTCCGCGTCGTAACCCGGCTGGTATTTGGTTAGATCTGTGTCATTCCCGATGAGGGTGGCCACCGGGCGTACAGCCTTCACGCACGCTGCAAAGTCCTTCTGGTCGAAAGCTGAGCCGTCTTCCTTCAGGCTTGGATAACCCAGGGCGATGTCTGCCGGGTCTAGCTCCGGCAGGAATGCCTTGGCCCGGCTCAGCGCGGCGATTGCTCCGGCTCTCGCAGAAGCCCGTCGCAGCTCTTGAATCCGCTGAGGCAGAACGGCGAGCCGGCGTAGGACTTCTGTTAGATGAGTTGGCACCTCGTTGGATAGGGCCACCACAGCTAAGGCACGCTGTGACCCGGTGTAGAGCTGTTCCACCAGGGTGTACACGGCCTTTAACTTGGTAACCACGCTCTGGTTGAGGTTGGCACTTCTGGGACCTGTTTAACAGAATCAGATAAGCCGGCGGCAAAGATGAATACTGAGATGTAAACTTTATGATATTGGTGAAAGTCGATGAGGCGACTTACCGAAGATGGCGGCCACCATTTGGGAAACCTGGCGCTTCAGGCCAGAGAGCTCGGCGGTCTTCTCAGAAAGAGCCTTTTCCGCCTGTTCCGCCCGGGTCACCAGTGCGGCCTTCTCTTCGGCCCAGGCCTTTCTCTCTGCATCAAACTCGGTCTTCAACTTCTCTTGAGTGGCGATGCTGGATACGAACTTGGCGTTTGCCTTCCGGGTCTCCATCTCCTGCATCTTCAGCCGGCTCTTGAGATCCGCAAGGTCCGCCTCTAGCTTCTTGCCCACAGCCTGTATAAATTTCCGGGTTATAAGCAGTTACTATGTAAGTCCCAAGCACTTTCCAAGCAAAGATACTTGGCACTTGGGGGCTAATGCATATTGAATGTATCTATCTACATACAGCCGGCTCAATTACATAAGCCGGAACCTAAGTCTACAACATATTCAAGCATAAGTCGTCGACTTGGGGGCTAGCATGGCAAAGGTAACTATGCAGTAAGTAAGGAGACAGCAGAAGGATACCTCTGATTTTTGTTGGATCTGGTTTACCATGGCGACCTCCGCGTCCCGGCTCTTGTGCACCTGGCTGATGTAGCCAGAGACGAGCTCTCCAATGCTCAAGTTGGTGTAGTCGGAGTGGTCCAGGTTCACCCGGTGGGGCTGCAGCAACTCCCCCTTCGCGGAGCACTTGGCCAACACGGTCGGTCTCCCCGGCTCAACATACTCCGTCCGGGTAATTACCACGTCCGGGTCGTCTGCTGGTGGAGCTGAGCCGGAGGCCTCCGGGTTAACCGAAGCTTCGATCGTTGCCTTGGTAGTTGAGGCGGTGGCTTCAGGTGCCGTGTCCATTGGAGTGGCGGCTTCAGGGGCGGAGGCAGCTGGCGGTTCTTGGACTGTCACCGCCGGCTCAGGCAAATCTGGCACTCCGGCCGACTTGGTCTTCTTCACCCACTTGGTGAGTTTTGCTTGGGCATTGAAAGAACAACAAAGGTTAGTACAAAGCATATGAGTAAAGATCAGAACAACATGAGATGATTGTTGTTACCCGGGCGCGGTCTTGAAAGCCGGCAGATTTGACTGCATGGAGTCACCCGAAGAGGGGGAGGTCTCCTGATAATTAGGGTCAGAAGAGTTGAGTGGCTGACGGATAACGCCCGCCAACGGGTGAAAAGGGTACAAGTGAGAAAAAAACCTCAGTTCGACGCTTCCTTGTTGCGTCGGGTAACCCGGCGGAGAGATCGGTGTCCTTATTGGTGCGGGTGTGACGCCGGCTTTCATGAACCTGTCGCTTCAAAATAAATTGAGGGTCTTGGTAAGCTAAAGGATGTGAAAAGCTTACTTTCCGGGTTACCCTTCGGACTTTCAGCTGTGGCAAGGGCTCCGAGTCGGAGGAAAGTGACATTACCTCTTCAACCACCGGGTTACTGGCGCCGGTGTCGTCCTGTCAATGAGCAAGTGTTGATAAGGAGAAAAGTAACAAACAACAAAGACAGCAAGAATTTAAAGATTTAGGAGTTACCTCTGACTCGGAGCTGTCGCTTAATTGCATCAGCTCCGAAGCAGTAGGTCTGCTTCCCTTTTTGCGAGGGGCGGCTTTCTTGGCGGCTTTCTTCGCCTTCCTGGCCTTCTTGGCCGCCTCATGGTCATATTTGACCCGCCAGAACTTATCATCAGCCTGAGAAATACAGTAATGAATTCTTAAAATGGTTCAGATCAAGGTTATATGCAGAAGAAGTTGAAAGGTTAAATTCAGCGGCTTACCGCTGGGGCTGGATTGGTCTTGCAGAAGGGGGCTAACCCGGTCCTTCCACAGTCTGCCAGGCTCTCGTTTAAAAGAGCCTTGGTCTCTTCTTCAGCAACGTCTTCTGGCAGATCATTGCGACTGTGCCTCTGAGGGTCATCCTTTCGCCCGGTGTACTCACACATTAAGCCGGGGCGGCGGCTCAATGGGATCACCCGCCATGAGATCCAGACCCAGACCAGGTCGATTCCATTCAGACCGTTGCCCAGGAGGGCTTTGATTTTATTGATGGTAGGAAGCAGAGGCTGGCGCTCTGCTGCAGTCAGCTTGTCCGACAGCGGGTGAGTCGGCTCTAGACGTGTTGGGCGAAAGCCGGGCAGCGGGTTCTCGTCAGCCGGGGACGTATCTTGGCAGTAGAACCAAGTCATATTCCAGTCCTTGGGGTGGCTCGGTGGCTCTGCGTAAGGGAAAAGACAGTCCCTACGCCGTTGGATGGAGATGCCACCTAACTCCAGACTTGGCCCGTTGGCGCATTCATTCTGGCGGTTTAAGTAAAACAGCTCTCTGAAGAGCAGCAGACTAGGCTCTTCTCCAAGGTACACTTCGCAAAAAACTTGGAAATTGCAGATGTTGGATATGGAGTTGGGTCCTATATCTTGAGGCCGCAAGTCAAAGAAGTTGAGCACGTCCCTGAAAAACTTTGAGCCGGGTGGTGCGAAGCCCCGGCTCATATGATCTGCGAAGATCACTACCTCCCCGTCTTTTGGCTGAGGTCTCTCTTCTGACGGGTCAGGGGCACGGTAGGACATAACTTCCTTTTTGGGCAGATATCCGGACTTAACAAAATTGGCTAGGGTCTCGTTGGTGACGTTGGACCTCATCCAGTTGCAAGTGATGGGACCTTAGGAGGCATGGTGACAGTTGGCAGTCTATGACAAAAGGGAAAAATGTCCGGGTTAATTCTAAGCCGGAGATCTACAGTTCAAACTAAGATGGTGGCTTATGAAGGGGACTAATGATATATACTCAGGTACAGTGGGTTATTTAAGCCACAGGGGCATTCAGAATAAGTTGATTATTTACGGCTTTACCACAGTTAAGCCGGAGGATTCTACAAAGCATGGTTCTCTTTAAACCGGAAAGTTCTACGGCGCGTGTTTTCTTTAAACCGGAATTGTAAGCCGCCAAGATTCAATGGTTGCAGTTTTTACTAAGTGTGGTAAAATAGGTTTCACATATGGCAGTAACCTTTTTGGATCAAAATGGTCGGGTGCAAGGAACATTTTCTAGACCTAAAATGCGGACGCAGGGGAGTTCTTGAGCTCGAAGGAGGTCTTATGTAGTGGAAAGAAGTGTGTTTTGCAGGTAAAATGAGTACTAAACAACTACTGCAGCAAGTCTATACAGATCTAAGATCAAACAAGGGCGGTAACTACGAGAACTACTGAAGCTTGCGGACAATGGCGAAGAACACGGACGAACTGTTTGAACCCTACCGCAGATCTGTTCTAGCAGGGCAGAAGAGACTCACCGGAGTTGGAGAAGAGCGGAAGTCGCCGCCATTTATCTGGTCCGAGTCAGGGTGATGCAGCGGCCAAGTTGATGAAGACCAGGGGCGCGACGGCGGCGGCAGTGGCAGAGCTCGGGCAGAGGAGTAACGGCGCAAGGAGGAAGAAGAGTGCGTGAGAAGAGCCCGTCGGGCCGGCCTATTTATAAGGCAAGGTCATAAGTGGGCGCGAGATTCAAGGAGACCACGGCGTGGTTATCTCCCCCCACGATGCCTCGATTTTCGGAATGACAGTAAAGGCAAAGATCCGTTGCGGATCTGGCGGAGTAAAAAAACGGACTTAATGGAGGATGATGTCACGGCGGATTATCCGGAGTCCAGAGGATGACATCACTCCGGGTTATGGCCTTCACATGAATGGTAAGCCGGAGATTTTTTCTGTCAGAAGAGTTGAAGATTGACATGAGCCGGCTCAAATCAATCTGGGGCCTAATGTTGAGGATATAGACCCTAGAGTCACCCGCCAGGAGGGGCCGGGTTACTCGTACGGTCATTGCCAGAAGCCCGGAGCCAAGCTTGAAGATGATGGGCCAGAGATGGGCTAAGACCCGGATATGGCTTAGAGCCCGTAGATACAATCAGTATTATGGTAGAACTTGTAGCGTAAGGCAAGTATAGTTGAGAGTCCGAGCCGGACACTCTTATGAGCCGGCCGGGACTCTAAGGGCTGCTGGGCGTCGGCCTCCCTATATAAAGGGATGACCCGGCAGCGGTTTGAGGGCAACAACAATCTCATCGAGAGCCGGGCATAGCTGTTTAGCTCCCTGGTGATCGTAACCCTAATCAATACCACCTCATACTGGACGTAGGCTTTCACCTTCACCGTAAGGGGCCGAACCAGTATAAACCCTCGCATCCCTTGTCCCGCATAACCCCTTCAAGCTTCCTAGCTGCGATGGCTCCACGACTAACTCCTAGCTCGAGGACATCTGCCGTGACAATTCCACGACACCCGGGATCTCCTAGGACAACACTGGTATATCCCCAGGTGTCCGGGCAAGTCCACTGGTATATCCCCAAGGTGCCCCTACCAATCCACCCAGATATGTATTAAAGTTGCCACCTTAAGTTGAACCATTAAGTAAACAATCTCACATCTATCATGGAATACACTCAAACCCAATCCACATCTACGAGCATAGCATTGCAATATAAGCATAGCCTAATAGTAACTCCCAAGGTTTGAATGCAGGGTAATAGGTTCCTACCTCATGAACTACTTCCCAATACCCACATGTTATCAATCTTACTCATGCAATGTTTGAGGGTGAAACTAATGCATAAAAACTGGGTATGAAAGGGATATGGTCAAAGTGTGAACTTGCCTGCAATGCTGATAAAGATGATTCACACTCAACTCCTGATAGATCTACTCGTCACACTCCGTTTCAATCTATCGTAAGCAAGCAATGGTAACCACACATAAGCAATCACTCAAAAGATCAGAAAGAACGAAGAAGATACTTCGGAAAACACCAAAACCAAGCGAATAACTCTTGCAACATAAAACAATTTCTAACAGTACCAAAATTATGTGAATTTGGCCTTATCAGAAAATTTAGGTCAAGAGCTTCGATTTGCAAAAAGAATCAACTAAATCGGAGTTATAAAACTCAAGTTATGATCAAAAGAAGTTTGAATTCAAATCTGATCTAATTCAAATTTTAAAATTTAAAAAAAACATGTTTGAGTTGGATTACTGGATAGAGGAGATCATAACGAAGAAGTGGGCGTTGGTTTCGTTGGACTTGGATAAACGAGTAAAAAGTTGTGACCATTTGAAGAACAGGGACTGAACTATTAATAAAATCATCACAAATAGGTCCCTCGCAAAAAACTAAAATAAAAGAAAAAGACTAAATAGCGAACGTTCACTACAGAAACTTACACGACGAAAACCGTTCACTACAGAGGCTAAACCAGCGAACGTTCATTAAATAAAACAAAACGTTTTAGAGAAAAAAACACCTCGATCTGAACCGTTGGATCCAGATCGGACGGACGAGGGCAGGTGGCGGTTACCGCGGTGGCTGGAGTCGCCGGCGACGGAGAAAACGGCGGCGACGGCGCCGGCTACGCGCGGGGAGGCGGCTCCAGTCGTCGAGGAAGGCGGCGAAAGGCACGGGAGGAGGCGGCGTGGAGCGGTGGGTGCGGTGGCGGCGACGGCGGCGGTCGTCGGCGGCGAGAGTGGTGGCTTTGGGCGGCGAGATGCGGGAGGGGGCGGCGGCGCGAGCAGAGGGGGAGAGGCGGCGGAGTCGGGGCCCGCCTTTTAAAGGGCAGGAGAGGGCGGTGGCGTGGGGAAGGGGGCGGCCGGTGGCGGGACGGCGCTGGACTCCTGGAGGAGTCCCGGTCGGGGACGACGGTCGAGGCGGCGCGGAGCTGGGCCTTGGCCTGGCTTCGGCTGGCTGGGCCGGCCCAGTTCAGCGGAGGGAGAGAGAGGAGAGAGAGTAGTGCTGGGCTTCGGCCTGGCACTATTTGAAGAGTTTTTTTATTTTTTTAAACATTTTCCAGACAAAGAAAAATAATAAAAATGAAATAAATAAAACTATTATATAGGCATATAATATATCAAAATTTTCAAAAAAAAGATTTTCTACAACGTGGACATTTTTGTGAAGTCAAATAAAATCGAGAAAAATTCAAATAATTCAAAGAGTGCTACTGCCCTACTAAAATCCAGTAAAAATCATTTTAAAAATACCAAAATGATGTCAAATTAATTTTTCTTCAATTTTGTATTGTAGGGAATCATGTTACCCTAATTTCCATATATTTTATTTTTGGAGGAAAATAATTTGAATAAAACCCAAATAACTCCAAATTAAAAATAATTTCCAAAAGGACTTGAATTTGATCCTTACAAATGGAAGAAGTCATGTCATCTTCTCTCCAGGGTTTTGTGGTGAAAATAATTTGAATTCAAGGAGATCATAAAAGCAAAAATGAAAGTTTGGGAAAGTCCTTTTATTCCCTCTCATTTAACTTTCAAAAAGTTTCGAATTCACTCACTCAATCACACAACAATCAAACAATCAATCAAATCTATCTATTTAGTATAACATTCCAAAATTTAGAATTTTGGGATGTTACACATCCCTGTTTTGAGGTGTTTGCTTGATGTCTGTATGCATTTTGCATCAATGCCATGTTTAACTTGTTTTGCTCATATCTTCTAGGCCGTAGCTCCAAACTAAATGAACTTTATATGTAACCTGACTAGAATTTCGTGTAGATCATCATGGTGCTCTTTAACTTGCTGTTTAACAACTTCAACGTAATGGTTGTTCAGATCTGGACCAATTTCTAAATTTGCATATGAGGACTTACCGGAATTGTTATATGTTATTTCCGGCCTCATTTAAACTTGCCTTGATGTGTTGTTCTTGTATGCATCATCTTTTGCCATGAGTAGCATCATATAGCCTTGTCATGCATCATACTTGGTTGAGCATCATGTCTTGTTTATGTGTTGAGTGTTTACCGTGTTGTTTGCTTCTTTCCGGTTGTGCTCCTTCTCGTTAGTTCCTGTTTCGTTGCGATCGTGAGGATTCGTTCGTCTTCGTGGCTTCATCTTCTTCATGGACTCGTTCTTCTTCCTAGCGGGATTTCAGGCAAGATGACCGTCACCTTGGATCTCATTACTATCATTGCTATGCTAGTTGCTTCGTTCTATCGCTATGCTGCGCTACCTATCACTTGCTCCTCAAGCCTCCCAAAATGCCATGAACCTCTAACCTTTTTCACCCTTCCTAGAAAACCGTTGCTTGGCTATGTTACCGCTTTGCTCAGCCCCTCTTATAGCGTTGCTAGTTGCAGGTGAAGATGAAGATTGCTCCATGTTGGATTATGTTTATGTTGGGATATCACAATATCTCTTATTTAATTTAATGCATCTATATACTTGGTAAAGGGTGGAAGGCTCAGCCTTATGCCTGGTGTTTTGTTCCACTCTTGCCGCCCTAGTTTCCGTCATACCGGTGTTATGTTCCTTGATTTTGCGTCCCTTACGCGGTTGGGTGATTTATGGGACCCCCTTGACAGTTTGCTTTGAATAAAACTCTTCCAGCAAGTCCCAACCTTGGTTTTACATTTGCCTCACCTAGCCTTTTTCCCTTGGGAGTCGCGCATCCCGAGGGTCATCTTTATTTTACCCCCCCCGGGCCAGTGCTTTTCTAAGTGTTGGTCCAGACTAGAGCACCGTGCGGGGCCATCCCTTGGCAACTTGGGTTACGTTGGTACCTGTACGCTTCGCTTATCCGGTGTGTCCTGAGAATGAGATACGTGCGACTCCTATCAGGATTGTCGACACATCGGGCGGCTTTGCTGTTCTTGTTTTACCAGTGTCGAAATGTCTTGTAAACCGGGATTCCGAGACTGATCGGGTCTTCCCGGGAGAAGTAATATCCTTCGTTGACCATGAGCGCTTATAATGGGCTAAGTTGAGACACCCCTGCAGGGTATAAACTTTTGAGAGCCGTGCCCGTGGTTATGTGGCAGATGGGAATTTGTTAATGTCCGGTTGTAGAGAACTTGACACTTGACCTTAATTAAAACGCATCAACCGCGTGTGTAGCCGTGATGGTCTCTTCTCGGCGGAGTCCGGGAAGTGAATACGGTTCTTGGGTTATGTTTGACGTAAGTGGGAGTTCAGGATCACTTCTTGATCATTGCTAGTTTCACGACCGTTCCGTTGCTCCTCTTCTCGCTCCTATGTGGGTATGTTAGACACCTTATATGCTTAGTCGCTGCTACAACCTCACCACTTTACCCCCTTCCTTACCCATTAAGCTTTGCTAGTCTTGATACCATGGTAATGGGATTGCTGAGTCCTCGTGGCTCACAGATTACTACAACACCAGTTGCAGGTACAGGTTTTGCGATGATCATGACGCGAGAGCGGGGTTACTTGTTTTGGAGTTCTTCTTTTGCTTCTTCTTCGATCA
Organism: Triticum aestivum; assembly: GCF_018294505.1. Taxonomy (NCBI): domain Eukaryota; kingdom Viridiplantae; phylum Streptophyta; class Magnoliopsida; order Poales; family Poaceae; genus Triticum; species Triticum aestivum. The sequence continues at coordinate 172,627,878 of NC_057796.1, forward strand.
GGGGATAGGTTCCAGGTCGGCAACCTTGGCTAGCAGGGTGGATGTCATTTGAGCTTTTTTTTGTGTTCCATCCGTAGTCGGATGTTGATCTTATGTATGATGTATTGATGTATTCATGTGGCATTGTATGCCTCTTGTATGTATCCCCTTCTATTTGTAATGCTGATGTAATGATATCCACCTTGCAAAAGCGTTTCAATATGCGTTTCTATCCTTGGTGGGACCTTCGAGTCTCTTTAGGATAGTATCGCATATTGGGCGTGACAAGTTGGTATCAGCGCCTCGACCGACCCTAGGAGCCCCCCTTGTTTGATCGTATAGTTTGGCCGTTGTTGAGTCTAGAAGAAAACTATTTCTGAGTCTAGTTATATCGGAGAGTAGGAATTCTTTTTACTCCTCAGCCCCTTTCGTCGCTCTGGTGAGGAATCTTGACGTAGGTGTTTTGAATTACTTCTCTTCCCCTTCAAATTTTCTTTAGGATCACGCAGTTGGTTTTCCGATCGTTGTTTCTCACCTCTTTTCATCCGGTGCATTTCTCGTCCAGTTGACTCGAGCCTCTTCATCTTTGCCAAGTTCAATCCTCAGTTGTTTTCTTTTCCCGCCCACCCACCCTTTTTCTTCTCGGAGCCGGAGTCCGTAATCGAGTATCCATCCTACTCGTGCGAAGCCTTTGCATTATTTCAACCGGTGTTTTCTCTTCAAGCTATTCGTCGGTTCTCCCTTCCAAGTTGCCTTTGTTTTTCCCGCCCTCCCACCCTCCTCTTTCCGGAGTCTGAGCCTCTATTCGAGCATCTATTTTCATTCGTACGGAGCTTCTTCAGTCTTTCCTCAATCATTTCAACCGATGAATTCTTGTCAAGTTCATCATTGCTCGTCTCATTTCCTTTTCCGGTGGATTCAATTCCAATTTTCGGTAGCGATTATATTTTTTCCTCCGCTCAAATGTTTCCCATTGCTCGTCCCCCTCTCATCATTTAATCATTCCGGAGTGATGAAGACATCTCAGGAGATTCGACTGTGTTCGAATTAATTCGAGGTTGTCACCTCATTCAAATTTTTCAATTGTTCCGGTGCATCATTTCTCATTCAATAATCCTTCCAACGGTGTTTTCTTTCAATGGGCCCTAACCCACAGGTCCTTTCCCAGGATCTTACCTGACTCTTCTAATTTTTCCCGGAGTTATTTTCAAATTCTTTTCGAAGTTTGACGTAAGTATGGATTTCATAAGTCAGATGTTTTTTTAAAGATCGATTCCAAGTTCTTTTCATTGTTGGCTCAACCTCTTCGCTTTTCATTCTCCCAGAGTATCTCAACAATTTTGGTGTTGTTTCTCATCGTCATTCTCAACATTGAAGACCGAAGTAGAATTTTTCTTAAATCTTGTCCGTTCTCCCGGAAATTCGCGGTGCTAGCTCGATGGTTATCCTATCAAATTGTTACAAGTCGTGCAATTATTTTCACCCATCCGGAGTATTTCAGGAGTTGTTTTCCATCTCAATTATCCGGAGGCCTCCATTTTAGAATATTTCTTCGTTCTAAGTTTTCAAATCCGTTCTCTGATTATTCTATATTCATTCCTTTTCGTTCGTCTCCATATTCTTCCGGTGCTTTGCTCTTTAATCAGTTTGCGATGCCTTCGTTCTCTTGTCTCTTAATTTCCTCAAGTATCTTCATGCCTTCTAATTCTTTCCGGTGATTCATTCTCTTTTCGTCATTCGTTTCAATTCCTACGGTGGCTCGTTCAAGATTCTTTCTGTTGTTATCATATCATTTCATTCGTTCTTTCCAGCCCTGCCGGTGGTTCATGAAGACTTTCTCAAGTTTTGCGCTATATCCCCCTTAATCTTTTCCAACGCGAATAAGTGGTATGCAAATCCATGGTATCTCATCAATTTAATTGGTGGAGGATAAGCTTAATGTAATCCTTATTCTTCTTTCTTCAAGTGGTTTTATCTCTTCTGTTCGGAGATTGTTCATCTTATCAAATTCTCGGTTCAAAGTGTTTTCATCTTTTCTTTTCCGGAGTTCTAAGCTTCTCGCCGATTTCGTCGCGAACCTCCATCCAAATCATCGCAAGGATTTAATCTTATCCCTTTCATCCTTCTATTTTATCTCGTCATTCTTTTGTTACCGGAGTTCATTACGGTGGCTCGTCATGATTTAAGTCATTCTTCAAGTGTTCATCAAGATTCTTTTGGAGGAGCTCAAGTATCTTTCCTTCTTGCTTTTCGAAGTGCAATAAATTCTCCGTATTCCTTTTGAAGTGGAGTTTTGCATTTCTTCATTCTTCTCAGCTATTCAATCATTTCCGTTTGTGGCCGGTTATCACCTTATGATCTTGAGATGTTACCTACAAGACCACAACAAGCTTATTCTTTTCGCTGTTGATTTTCTCAACAACTCCGTTTAAACCTCCCTTCTAAAGATGTTTTCAATTTCATTCGTGGCACAAGTTGTCATTTTCTTCTTCGTTCTTTTCATTCAACTCATTCAATTCTTTCCGGAGGTTTTGTGTCGTGCCTTCATCAAGTATCATTCCATCCTCTCAACTTCATGTTCTATTCTTTCCTTGTTCAGCCGGAGTGATGTATAAATTCCTTTGTTATTATTCCTTTTCTATCTTGTCCTAACGGGAGTGGTTTCAAATCCAGCCTTATTCCTTGAGATTTTGCTTCTTGTCTCATTCAACATTCCTCTTTCCTACTCGAGTGTTCTTGACTTTGTTCATCCTCACTGTTTTGTTCTTATTTCGCCTCATCCCTTTTTCCTTCCATCTCGGTCCTAAGATCTCGGGACGAGATCTCTTGTTAGTGGAGGAGTGTTGTAACGCCCCGGATCCGATGCGCCAGGTGTATTCCAGTTATTCGCCGTCGTTGCCATGTCATTTGCTTGCTTGTTGCATTTTGCCATGTCATCATCTGCATGTTTTTCAAAACTTGCATCCGTTCAGGTTCCCTCGGTCCTCTCCGTTTTCCGTTCTGAGCCCAAACACTCTCGCGCGCACCCGTCGCCCCTCTCAGACCTTGTTGTGTGAGCCACCGAAAAACATTCTCGGAATGTGCCGAGATTTGCCTAGTGGCCTTGGTATAGCACCGACAGACCGCCCGTCAAATTTCGTTCCATTTGAAGGTCGTTTGATGCCCCAACGGTTAACCGCGTAGCCCAAAACCCCCTTCTCTTTGCAGCCCAGCACCTCTTCACACAACCCACCTAGCCCATCCAAACCCCCTCCATGCTCTCGGTCATTCGATCACGATCGTGTGGGCGAAAACCGCACCTCATTTGGACTCTCCTAGCTCCCTCTACCTATATAAACACCCCCTCCCCCGAAATTCCGGATCAAATCCACCCCTAACCCTAGATCAAACCCTCTCCGCGCCGCCGGACAGACCCTCCGCCGCCGGACATGTCCAACCACCGCCTGTCGGCCAAACCATGGCCGCCACG